>NW_017804609.1:801368-806316 GCF_001625305.1 Branchiostoma belcheri | reverse complement strand
TTGAAGGCATGGCTTTTTGAACACCTCAGTTCTTGGTTGATAACTCTGATATTTGAAGACCTGACTGTTTCTTGTTCTTTACAGTGGAAGAGGTGAGGGAGGTAGTAGAAGAGATGGGAGACCTCCTGGACCTTCTGGAGGAGGAAAAGGAGCAGCTGGAAGCTCGGGAGTTCCAGGGTGGTCCAGAGGAGGAAGACTGTAAGAAATCTCACTTTTTTCTCCTTTTTTGAGGGCCTGCATGGGGGGTGAGTGATTACGAATTTCGCAACATTTTCGCTGCCGATTGCGAATTACGTTAAATTCTCAGAGCGGATTATGACATGAATGAAATGTAATTTTACGGATTACGTCTATTTTTCGGAAGGCTGCCTACGGATTACGATGACTAAAAAGGCTTGATTACGCCTCAAGAAAGGGCATGCAGGCCCTCTTTTTTCCTTGCAGGAAATGCCTGTATCCAGGGGGAGTTCGGGCAACCCCCCGCAAGGCTCAAAGGTCCACTTTTTATCCAAAATTTTTCTGTAAAAGATGGACTGATTCGTATCACCAGTGGGGCTGGAATCGTAGAAAGACTTCTCACTTTGTCATTGAATAAAAAGTTTTTTTTCCTTGAAATCCTCTTCCATTTCAGAAGGTTCATTTTTCAAAATTCCTGGGGAGCATGTCTTAGCAACCTCGCTTGCTGGTCCCTCAACCAATGGGAGGAATCTTATTTTGTTTGACATTTTTTTTTTCAGTGCAAGAAATCTGCAGATAGGACACTGCTTTAAGATTTTATTCCCGGCCTCAACTCCTTTTCTTCCATATTGCTATAGTTTGTGTGTATTTCTTTGTTTAAGCTTTGTGAATTTTCTTTTTTTACAGATGCCCAAAAGCGTGGCTAAGTCCTGTAACCTGCAGCCTACCAGACGACCCAAGACTGGAGTTTTCAGCGGCGTCAAAAGACCACAACCAGTCAGCTAGGTTCAGGAGTAAAAATCGTTTAAACGCGGCGTTTTCGTATTCTTATAATCCTTATCCATAGTTATAGAATTTTTTCTTTATGTTGAGTTTCTGTTTAACAGTTCAACTTCTTTTTTGCAACTTGTGATATCACTTGCCTCACACCAATACAAGATTAACCATTTCAAAGTTACAAATTTTATAGGGGTCAACAAGGATCTGTATCTGTATAGCCGGTATAACCGCCTAACTTGTTACATCTATTTAGCTTGAACAACTAACTCTAAACATTGTTTAAAGCTATCTAATGATAATGCCCCTACTGTACTTGGTGACAATGAGTTCCACTCTGTGGTAGTATTAGGAAAGAATGAATTTTTGAACACCTCAATTATTGATATGGTACTTGAAGGCATGACTATTTCTTGTTCTTTTCTGGGCTGGTATTTGGTACTTGGTAGTTGGTAGTTGTTGGATACTGTGTACAAGGAGATTATTCAATAAAACCTACTGGAGAAAACATAAATGAAATGCTCTGTTTTTATTTGCAGTCTTCATTTTATTTTATTATTTTATTCCATTATCAGTGGTTTGTGTTTGTTACCTTTTCTATAAAAAAACACTGCATTTTTTATACAAACTTTCTGTTGTAGGTATATTGTTGATGATAACTGATATATATATAATCATGCGATTCTCCAATTTGTTTTGAGTACAGACACAATTTGGACCTGGGAGGAGCAGTGTGTATTTGTCTAACTGTCCTTGACTAGTTGCCTGACTCCTTTCTTCCTCACTGCACTTTTTGTAAGATGGATGATTGTGACAGCTACAATTATAGAGCATCTTTTGTTTTCTTCAGCAGCCCTGAAGATATGAAATTGAAGGATGACAAGATAGTCCTCCTTATAATTATGGGTGTCACAACCTTTCCAGTTTGTAGACATCGAGGTCAACTTAAAGAGATACTAGTATTATAATGTCTGTTGTCTTGGATAAGTTTTCAAAAGTCATTTTTATACTACTGAAAGTTATTCGAATATTAAACATTTAAGATGGCAGGCCCTCTAAGTCATGCGATTCTCCAATTTGTTTGGAGTACAGACACAATTTGGACCTGGGAAGAGCAGTGAGTATTTGTCTAACCGTCCTTGACTTTTTGCCTGGCTCCTTCGTCCCTGACTGCACTTTACATAACATGGACAGTGTTCATTTTTATAGGTCATTGACCCTCCTCAAATGAAAGAATGAATGAATGAATGGATAAATGAATGAATGAATTTTTATTTACGTGTCTTGCAACTTTTGTCGCCCAGCCCATATGGGCTTATAAGACACCAGAACATAAACATGAACACACAAACATAGGTACAGATATGCCATGATTTGCTCCGGGCACCCCTTTTGTCTCTGACTAGATTGACGTAAGAAGCCAGAGGGTAAATTTTTCCATAATTAGCCCTTCCGGAGAGAGAATGCCGCTTTGCTCTTTGATGTGTCAATAATCCTACATGGTAGGGCTAGGCAGTAACGGAGATGTAACGGAGATGGTGTCTGTGGGACACAATCCTGGACAGTACAGTATAAGGTTTTGACTAAACGTTTTCAACAAAAAAGGAATTGTCAAGAAATTTCCCAATTGAGATATTGCTTTGTCTGTGCCTGTGTGTCTGTCTGTGTGCTTGTGTGTCTGTCTGTGTGCGGTTTGTCCGACTACTAGTGCAGTAACCAACCAATTAGAAGTACCCACATACACTTACTTCTATCTGACCTATATACATAATTTCAGTGCTCCATGCTTGCATGGCACCAACCAATGAGAAATACACACATACACTTATTTCTCATTTGCATAATCTCAGTGCAGAAGGGTATATACAATGTATTTCGCTTGCCGTCTCCAATTTTGCATCGAGCCATTCTGACATCTTCAGACAACATTCATCTGACGACCCAGAGACGTACCGAAGGTATTTACCAAAAGTTACTCTACCAGCTAAGTTTGTAACTACATTGTATGTGTGTAGTAATAGTATGTACAATGTGTTGACATTTAGTAACGTGTCAGAAGGGGTCGTGTGCCGCGTAGCGACAGAGTGCGTGACTCGGAACCTAGAGGTCCCGGGTTCGAGTCCTGACACGCCACCGATCTTGTGCCCTTGGGAAAGGCACTTTACACGACTTTCCCCACTAGACTCAGGTGTAAATGAGTATTGTCTGTCCAGTATTCGTTTCTATGTGCGGGACCGGCAACAGCTACCTCTGTTCCGCGTGTATTGTACTGTTTCAATTTCAATAAATCAAATCAAATCAAACAAGGACAGAACTATCCGAGAGATATTTAAACACGCAGTGCATAAAGCAGGCAATTGTTTAGCAGAATGTCCCCCAACCATAGTTAGGAGTAGGTTTGAGCAAAGTCGGCTGGTATTAGGCAAATTCAGCTGCGCCAGTCAAATATTCGAAAATGTCAAATGTTTAAAACAGCCAGCCGAATGTTTCAACATGTTTTCAACATTCGGGGGTTGGTCAGAAGGTTTTGCCATGGTTGACTGGTGTTTGGCCCTAAGGCACCAGACAACCATTCGGGACTAAGTCAGCAGTGTTTGGGGGTCTAGTTTGGCCCACTTTACACACAGCATTTCTAAGTCAACTCCGCGAAGTCAACTTGAAAAATTTCTATCCACACACGGGACCGCAAAGCAACTTGGCACTCCCGCCGTGCCACCCTCCCCTCAAGTCGACTCGGTGGCTCGGTCTTGCCTGACTACTACGCAGAGACGCTCAAGTCGACTTCACCCGTTTACACACGCAAAGCTAGCAGACTCAGCACCCCGCTGGCCGACTTAAGTCTGGTTTGGATACGACTCAAGTCGTCTTGATTAGAATGCGACTTGAGTTGAATTATTTCTCTTTACACAGGGAAATTTTCGCTCAAGTCGACTAGCTCAAGTCGTCTTGAGTTCTAGTTGACTTGAAAAAGTTATGTGTAAAGCAGGCCTTTGTCTCACAAGTCAATCAGCTGGGTGTTCGGTAAATTTGGCTGCTATTCCGCTGCACCAGCCGAATGTTTCAAACTGTTTAAAACATTTGGGGTTGGTTCGAAGGTTTTACCATGGCTGGCTGGTATTTGGCCCCAAGGCACATTCAACCATTTCGGGAGTAAGTCAGCAGTGTTCGGGCATGTTCGGGGGTCTAGTTTGACTCACATTTAACTCAAATTTGTTTCGCTTTCCACAAAAGTAGACCGTTTTCCACGTGGTTTTGTATGGTTTTGTACGAAATGCCCAGATTTAAAATACAGTCAAATGGTGTGTTTTTGGGGAAACGCAGATATCAAAGACATTTTGTGGGAATACAAAACTAGACGTCCGCAAACACTTCATGTCAAAACCAAATTTTCCTTTATTTTAAATACATACGGAGTCTAACTTCAGTTCACATTCTAATAATGCAGTGGCCGGAAAATTATCACAAGGCCGTAGCCCGAGGTGGGGAGGTGTTTTTGAAAAAAAAAAAAACAGGTTGGGACAGTTCATCCTCATTTTGGGACAGTTGAAATCTATTTTCCGGACAGTGCTTGGACAATAGTTAAATCTTGAGGTCTGCTTATATGCAACTGAAAATATTCAAACAATCCTGCTTCCTTTTCCCCCTGAGGCTTCTTGTCTGCACGCTGCTTGTGACAAAACCATTTGTCGTGACCATACTGATTGATGACAGCCAATCAGGGCCAGGATTTGGGGATAAAAAAAATCTTCTACAAGTCTTAATGCGGCTGAAAAATAGACATTAACATTCAAACCTTTTTCCTTTCCCCCCAGTTGAAGCTGCACCATGAGGCCGTTTGTCTGCGCGCTGCTTGTGACAAAAATCCAGGATTTGGGGGTAAAAATCTTGAATGTATAGAAGTCTGAAAATATCCACTCAAACAGCATTTGGGGATAAAAAAAAGACTATAAGTAATACTCAAACAAACCTAAGAAATTTCCTTCCCCCAGTTGAA
>NW_017804609.1:767120-800509 GCF_001625305.1 Branchiostoma belcheri | reverse complement strand
TTGAATAAAAAGGTTTTTTTCAGAAGGTTCATTTTTCAAAAATTCCTGGGGAGCATGTCTTAGCAACCTCGCTTGCTGGCCAATGGGAGGAATCTTATTTTGTTTGACATTTTTTTTTCAGTGCAAGAAATCTGCAGATAGGACACTGCTTTAAGATTTTATTCCCGGCCTCAACTCCTTTTCTTCCCTATTATTTAGTTTGTGTGTATTTCTTTGTTTAAGCTTTGTGAATTTTCTTTTTTTACAGATGCCCAAAAGCGTGGCTAAGTCCTGTAACCTGCAGCCTACCAGACGACCCAAGACTGGAGTTTTTCAGCGGCGTCAAAAGACCACAACCAGTCAGCTAGGTTCAGGAGTAAAAATCGTTTTAAACGCGGCGTTTTTCTTATTCTTATAATCCTTATCCATTAGTTATAGTAATTTTTTTCTTTATGTTGAGGTACTGTTTAACAGTCCAACTTATTTTTACCTCCATGAAAAATGGAGGTTATTGTTTCTTTGTTTTTTTTTCTTTTTCTTTTTTTTTTTTTTATTCATCAATAAACATACAATATACAATGTAGCTAACCATCCCTAATAATAATAATCATAATGATGAAATAATAATAAATGATCATGATAATATAATAATAATATATAATATAATAATAACAGATCAAAATAATAATGATCATAATAACTCAACTCATAACTGATCATGATAACTAATAAAAAATAACTGATCAGAATAACAATAATAATCATAGTAATGACAATAATAATGCAACTGATCATAACTGATCATAAAAATAACGATAATCATAATAATCAATGATCATATATTTCATATCATAATTCAAATGATAATATTGATAATGAAAACACTCAAGAACATAAGGTACCCCATTTGCCACGATGCTTCTGCAGATTTCCCCTTCTTGCAGCAATAGAATATTCTACTGTATGAAAGAAATTTACATAATTAAGAAAAGATTGAAAAGTAACATGGTTGGCCTTTCTGCTTCTATAAATGCATCTTTTAGCTAATAAAATTACAAGGTTACCTATAACAGGGGCTTCCAAATTTAAGTTACCAAAAATGACATTAAAAGAATTAAGCTGTAGTCTTTGTCCAGTCTGTTGATGAAACCATATTTGAATTTTATCCCAAAAAGAAACTAAATGCGGACAAAATGGAGGTATTGTTTTTGGCGTGTCTGTCTGTGTGTCTGTCTGTCTGTGTGTCTGTCTGTGTTTCCGCAACTTTGTAGTCAGCATAACTTCAGAACGCCTTTATGGATTGTGATGATATTTGGTATGAAGGTAAGTCTTGGAAAGACAAAGGTCAAGGTCAAGTATGGGCCTCCTGGTGGATGACCTTGGTACTGCAGCAGAACTTCCGGTTTTTGTATCTTTTGTCCTGAACAAGCTATGGTCTTGACTTTTTGGTGACAGATAGCTTATCCTGTCAGGAATAAGTGGCGCAAGTTTGGTCCCCCTAGCAGCTTGTTCTGGAACTGCAGGTTAGTTTCTGGTAAAAACTTTTAAAGCCAATAAGTCCAGATTGGAACAACGTATTTTCATCATTTTTGGTGTGTAGGTACCTGAGAGACAGTTGTACATGATTAAATTATGCAAATTAGGACTTAATTTGCATAATTAATAAGGAAATTCTATAATTACAGTTTTTCATATAATGGTACTGCTATACATGTAATCTATTTAATCTGTGGCAGGCGGAACATCAACAGATACCAATTATGCAAATGATGACCTAACATGCATAATTAATGTGAAAATTCTGTGAATCCTTATTGCTGAATGATGGGAATTTTATACCTCCTAACATGTGTAAGTTACTTAAAGGTTTGCATCGCTATGCATGTATTATGTTAATGTAGATGTTATTTACATAATTAATGAGGACAAAGCAAGTCCATATTTCATGGAGGTATGAGATCTCGGAACTCTTGTTTGCAACTTGTGCTATCACTTGCCTCACACCATACAAGATCAACCATTTCAAAGTTACAAACTTTATAGGGATCCGTATCTGTATAGCCGGTATAACCGCCCAACTTGTTACATCTAACCCTAGAACATCTAACTCTAAAACATTGTTCAAAGCTATCTAATGATTATGCCCCTACTGTACTTGGTGACAGCGAGTTCCACTCTGCGACAGTTCTAGGAAGGAAGGAATTTTTGAACACCTCAATCCTTGGATGATAGCTCTGGTACTTGAATGCGTGGCTATTTCTTGTTCTTTTCTATGCTGGTATTAGGTACTTAGTAGTTGGTTTTTGTTGGATACTGTGTACAAGGAGATTATTCAATAAAACCTACTGGAGAAAACATAAATGAAATGCTCTGTTTTTATTTGCAGTCTTCATTTTATTTTATTATTTTATTCCATTATCAGTGGTTTGTGTTTGTTACCTTTTCTATAAAAAACACTGCATTTTTTATACAAACTTTCTGTTGTAGGTATATTGTTGATGATAACTGATATATATAATCATGGGATTCTTCAATTCGTTTCGAGTACAGACAAAATTTGGACCATGGAAGAGCAGTGTGTATTTGCCTAACTGTCCTTGACTAGTTGCCTGACTCCTTTCTTCCTCACTGCACTTTTTGTAAGATGGATGATTGTGACAGCTATAATTATAGAGCATCTTTTGTTTTCTTCAGCAGCCCTGAAGATATGATTTGAAGGATGACAAGATAGTCCTCCTTATAATTATGGGTGTCACAACCTTTCCAGTTTGTGGACATTGAGGTCAACTTAAAGAGATTGTATTTTGTCTTGGACAAGTTTTCAAAAGTCATTTTTATACTACCGAATGTTATTCTTCATTTTGTTTGGAGTACAGACACAACTTGGACGTGGGAAGCGCAGTGAGTATTTGTCTAACCGTCCTTGATCTATTGCCTGACTCCTTCGTCCCTGACTGCACTTTACGTAACATTGAATGAAAGAAAGAAAGAGAGAGAGAGAGAGAAAGAGAGAAAGAAAGAAAGAAAGAAAGAAATTTTTATTTATGTGCCTTGCAACTTTTGTCGCCCAGCCCATATGGGTTTATAAGACACCGGAACATAAACATATAAACATATTGGTACAGATATGCCTTGATTTGCTCCCATCCTTTTGTCTTTGTGAATACATTGACGTAAGAAGCCAGAGGGTAAATTTTTCCATAATTAGCCCTTCCGGATAGAAAGTGTCGCTTTGCTCTTTGATGTGTCTGTGGGAAACAATCCTGCTTAGCTTTGCGTTGTTACGGCATTATCCAGTAAGTGGACATTGAGGTCAACTTATATAAGAAGAGTATGAAAGAGTGTATTATTTTGCTTCCCCCTCCAAGTTTTCATCAAGCCATTCTGAAATCTTCAGACGAGATCTGCCCCAGTAGTAAGATATGTCAATTCTCTTATCCTACCTGCTAACCCTATCCTGCTTACATGTAGCTTAGGCCACACCAATTTAAGTGGGAGTGGGAGGGCGAAAACTAAAAACAGGCCTAGGCATCCTATTATGGCCCAGAATAGGATGATAGGAGCCATGAACTCAACACACCAGGCTGGTTCAAAATTTAAACAATGAATTTTGAACTTTTAATGATACCACTGCATTGAAAGATGAAATAACTGTAACAACTAGGAAGAAAAGGACTGTTTTCAACTGTTCAGGGCAAAATATGAGCATTTTGCAGTTGATTCTGATTTTTTTTTTAATAGGCCACACCGACTTAATTTTATGGATGACATCCTCTGAAGACCCCCAAACTAGTGTGCGCGGGCAAATAAAAAAAAATTCAGTCCAAAAATAAAAATGCTACTAAACCATGTAGGAATACAAAGCTGGTGTTGTGAGTTTGCGACAGTACTTAGCGACGTATACGACAAGCCGGCACATGCTTGCTTTTTGCGGAATGTATGAATCGGCACTGTCCGTACGTATGAGATGTTGAGTTGTGGAGCTCCGGTAGCCTGGGTGCCGTCCTCCAGAGTTATCACCGGCTCCGTATTGTTGCTAACTACCATGGACTACCCAGGCCTAGAGCCAGGCCAGGGCCTCGGAGGACGTGATCTTTTTTTTTTTTTTTTTTTTTGTAGAACAGGCAAAAATCAATGCGTGCACCGATGTCATCCATAAAATTAGGTCAGTGTGGCCTTAACCAGTAAGTGGATCTTAGGGTAAACCTATAATTACATCAAGACAACTTACAAATGTACATGCATATCAGATTGAGGATCATGAGGCAATGCTCTCATGCTAACTTAAAAAAAAAGCTTCTTCAGATGAAAAATTCTACGAATTTTTGGCGTTTCAATTGTGGACGTACAGTATAAAGTTTTGACTAAACAAAAAAAGGAATTGTCAAGAAATTTCCCAATTGAGGTATTGCTTTGTCTGTGCCTGTGTGTCTGTCTGTGTGTGTGCTTGTGTGTCTGTCTGTGTGAGGTTTGTCCGACTACTAGTGCAGTAACCAACCAATTAGAAGTACCGACATACACTTACTTCTATCTGACCTATATACATAATTTCAGTGCTCCATGCTTGCATGGCACCAACCAATGAGAAATACACACATACACTAGTCTTATTTCTCATTTGCATAATCTCAGTGCAGAAGGGTATATATTTCGCTTGCCGTCTCCAATTTTGCATCGAGCCATTCTGACATCTTCAGACAACATTCATCTGACGACCCAGAGACGTACCGAAGGTATTAACCAAAAGTTACTCTACCAGCTAAGTTTGTAACTACATTGTATGTGTGTAGTAATAGTATGTACAATGTGTTGACATTTAGTAACGTGTCAGAAGGGGTCGTGTGGCGTAGCGACAGAGTGCGCGACTCGGAACCTAGAGGTCCCGGGTTCGAGTCCTGACATGCCACCGATCTTGTGCCCTTGGGAAAGGCACTTTACACGACTTTCCTCACTTTGCTCAGGTGTAAATGAGTATTGTCTGTCCAGTATTCGTTTCTATGTGCGGGACCAGCAACAGCTGCCTCTGTTCTGCGTGTATTGTACTCTTTCAATTTCAATAAATCAAATCAAATCAAACAAGGACAGAACTATCCGAGAGATATTTAAACACGCAGTGCATAAAGCAGGGCCATTAAACATTAGCAAAATGTCCCCCAACCATGGTTAGGAGTAGGTCACAGCAAAGTTGGCTGGAATTAGGCGAATTCAGCTGCGGCAGTCAAATATTTCACAATGTCAAATGTTTGAAACAGCCGGCCGAATGTTTCAAAATGTTTTCAACATTCTAGGGTTGGTACAAAGGTTTTGCCATGGTTGGCTGGTATTCGGCCCTAAGGCACCAGTCAACCATTTCGGGAGTAACGCATTTATCAAGTTACTCTACCAGCTAAGTTTGTAACTTGTGTGTAGTATGTACAATGTGTTCACTTGACATTTACTAACAAGTGTCAAAAACATAGGACAGAACTATCCGAGAGATATTTGGACACGCAGTGTGTAAAGCTGGCATTGAACATTAGCAAAATGTCCCCCAACCATAGTTAGGAGTAGGTTGGAGCAAAGTCGGCTGGTAGTAGGCAAATTCAGCTGCGCCTGTCAAATATTCGAAAATGTCAAATGTTTAAAACAGCCAGGCGAATGTTTCAAAATGTTTTCAACATTCGAAGGTTGGTCAGAAGGTTCGACCATGGTTGGCTCATAATTGGCCCTAAGGCACAAGTCAGATACTAGTATTCGGGACTAAGTCAGCAGTGTTTGGGGGTGTTTGGGGGGTTTAGTTTGACTCACAAGTCAGCTGGGTGTTCGGTAAATTTGGCTACTATTCCGCTGCGCCAGCCGAATGTTTCAAACTTTGAAAAATTATCACAAGGCCCATTAGAACGGCCGTAGCCTGAGGTGGGGTGGTGTTACGGCCGTGGTGCTAAGCGAGTTACGGGCGGTGTCACAGCGATTTCGCCCCCCAGCGATTTTGCCCCGCCCCCCTCCTCCGCCTTCTATAGAAGTCTGAAAATATCCACTCGAACAATCCTTTTTCCTTTCCCCCCCAGTTGAAGCTGCACCATGCATATGAGGCTGTTTGTCTGCGCGCTGCTTGTGAAAAATTGTCATGGCAATGCTGATTGACTGACGACAGAGAATCAGGGTCATGATTTGGGGATAAAAAAACCTTCTATAAGTCTTATATTCTGAAAATATCCAAACAAACAATCCTGTTTCCTTTCTTCCCAGTCGAAACTACACCATGAAGCTGTTAGTCTGCGCGCTGCTTGTGACAAAAATCCAGGATTTGGGGGTAAAAATCTTGTATAGAAGTCTGAAAATATCCACTCAAACAGGATTTGGGGATAAAAAAAGACTATAAGTAATACTCAAACAAACCTAAGAAATTTTCCTTTCCCCCCAGTTGAAGCTGCACCATGAGGCTGTTTGTCTGCGCGCTGCTTGTGACGATTGTTGTTGCGGCGTTGCTGTTTGAGGACGCCGACAGCTTAAATGACTACGGGAGGAGGAGGAGGATAGCTCACAGGCGCCGCAGGGGGGTACTGCCACCGTTGAGTACAAGTTCATCCTATCACAGGAGGAGGCGTGTCGAGAGGAGGAGGAGATTCATACAGCGCCGCAGGTTTAGCTTCCGCAGGCGGAATACCGGCTTGGACGAAGGTAGGTTTGTTTGTTTATTGTTTGTCAGTGTACAAAATACTTGTGGCGTCGGGTGGCGTAGTGGTAGATCATTCGACTGTGAACCGGGAGACCCGGGTTCGAACCCGAGTCATACCCGGGACATGTCTGAACATGCGCCCCGACGTTGTGCCCTTGGGAAAGGCACTTTACACGACTTTCCTCACTCCACCCAGGTGTGAATGGGTACCTAACTTCGGTTGGGGAAAGCCGTATTGAGGTCACCTTGTGGCGCCGAATGGCAGCCGCACAGACCCTTGCGACAGTTCCACAAAAATTGTGGAGAAAATATATGTGTTATCATGTGTATTACTTGTTTGTTGTGATTTGTATGGATTATTATGTGATGCCCTGCATCAATTCAGCCGTCAAAGGCTGCGACTGCATGGGTACTGTTTGGACAACAAAAATCTTTATCATTATACTTTTTTGAACCAGGTTGCCCAGGCAAAAATTACTAAGGTTGCCCATCAGAATTTTAGGTTGCCCCACCTATAAGTTACTACTTTTCTCAAATTAAGTTATGCTACATACATAAGCCTTTGACAATATTTCTAACAGCCTTTAGTTAACTGATACTAGTAATAGTTTTTTTTTTTAATACCTTAAGTTTTTGAACACCTCAGTTCTTGGTTGATAACTCTGATATTTGAAGGCATGACTTTTTGAACACCTCAGTTCTTGGTTGATAACTCTGATATTTGAAGGCATGACTTTTTGAACACCTCAGTTCTTGGTTGATAACTCTGATATTTGAAGGCATGACTGTTCTTGTTCTTTTGCCCATCCTTCAAGTGGATAATACAGAGCCAGAGTTGAGAGAGGTCCCAATAGTTCTTGGAAAATACGAGTTTTTGAACACCTCAGTTCTTGTGAAATAAAGACTTTAAGCTTTAACTTCCAACACTTAGATTACAGAATTTGGGACTTACCCCTAATTTTCGGTTGACTCCATCAACCTTGTTTACGGAATGGACCCGTCTACTCTTGGAACGTGACGTCAGAGACACGTGACCGTAGTAGCGTGTTATACGTGCCAGATAACTTGTGTCGCCTCAGTTCTAGGTGGATAACTCTGATATTTGAATTGAAAGCATGACTGTTTCTTGTTCTTTACAGTGGAAGAGGTGAGGGAGGTTGTGGAAGAGACGGGGGACCTCCTGGACCTTCTGGCAGGGAAGGAAAAGGAGCAGCTGGAAGCTCGGGAGTTCCAGGAGGATCCAGAGGAGGAAGACTGTAAGAAATCTCACTTTTTGCTCCTTTTTTTACTAGTAATAGCCATTGATACCTTTAAGTTTTTGAACACCTCAGTTCTTGGTTGATAACTCTGATATTTGAAGACATGACTGTTTCTTGTTCTTTACAGTGGAAGAGGTGAGGGAGGTAGTAGAAGAGACGGGGGACCTCCTGGACCATCTGGCGGAGGAGGAAAAGGAGCAGCTGGAAGCTCGGGAGTTCCAGGGTGGTCCAGAGGAGGAAGACTGTAAGAAATCTCACTTTTTGCTCCTTTTTTTACTAGTTAGGCCACACCAATTTAATTTGTTGGTTCTCGGATTTTTTCAGAAAAAATATGAAGCAACAGGGCGAAAAAAAATAAAAATAAAAACAGGTCTAGGCATCCTGTTATAGGCTTAAATGCTACAAAATGAGCCATGAAGTCAACACAAAAGGCTGGGTTGAAATTTAAACATTGAATTTTGAACTTTTAATCAAACCACTGCAATGATAGATGGGAAAACTGTAACAACTAGGAAGCAAAGGACTTTCCTCAACTGTTGGGGGCAAAACATGAGCATTTTTCAGTTGATTCAGGACCAGAATCAAATTTTTTTTTTTTGCAAATCAGAGAAAAACAAAGAGGCGAATCCGAGAACCAACAAATTAAATTGGTGTGGCCTAATAGCCATCAATACCTTAAGTTTCTTGGTTGATAACTCTGATATTTGAAGGCATGACTGTTAATTGTCCTTTACAGTGAAAGAGCTGAGGGAGGTTGTGGAAGAGATGGGGGACCTCCTGGGAGAGGAAAAGGAGTTCCAGGAGGAACCAGAGGAGGAACAAGAGCAACTGGAGGAACTCAAGGAAATCCAGGAGGAAGACTGTAAGAAATCGCACTTTTTTTTTTCTTTTTTTTTACTTAGTGGTCGCCACGTAACACGGCCGTTAGGCCACTGAATGGTTGGTTAACCACCTGAATGGTATCACCTGAATGGTATTACCAATTGCAACTGAATGGCATTACCACCTGAATGGCATAACCACCTGAATGGTACCACCTGAATGGTATTACCACCTGAATGGCATAACCACCTGAATGGTATCACCACTCACCTGGCTTAAGGGTTACCGAGTAGAACTGTAACAGCAACTCTTCTCCCTGAGTCAGAAACATCCGATAATGATTGAGGCCAGCCCAAATTCTCACAAGTAGTGAGGACTAACTGACCCAATAGGAGAAGCAGGGGTTATGAGGCTGGTCTGGTTTTCGCTCCTTTTTTCCTTGCAGGACATGCCAGTATCCAGGGAGTTCGGGCGACCCCCCCACAAGGCTCAAAGGTCCACTTTTTGGTCCACGTTTTATGGAAAGGTCCAAAAAATTTTTGCTTTAAAAGATGGACTGATTTGTATCACAAGCAGGGCTGGAATCGTAGAAAAAATTCTCACTTTGTCATTGAATAAAAAGTTGTTGTTTGTCTTTGAAAACCTCAAAAAAACGCAGGAAATGCCAATTTTTCAGAAGGTTTATTTTTCAAAATTTTCTTGGGAGCATGCCTCCTAGCAACCTCGCGCCTGTTAAGCGCTCGCTGGTCCCTCAACCAATGGAAAGAATCCCCCCACTCAAAATCCTGGCTACGGGCATGCAAAACTCTTGTATGCTATTTGTCCTATCAAAATATGAATGTTAGGCTTATTGATCTATGGTAAAAAAAATTATATTGATATTGATATTAAAAATTATAATTTTAGAAATAATTATAATATTACAAAATTATGTAATATCAAATAATATGTAATATAATATTGATATAATATAATATTGATATAATATTAAACATTTATAAAATTATATTATTGATATTAAAAATTATATCATATTGATATAGGGACATAACAGCTTTTTTCAGCATTACAGAGTAGAGTTATTAAACTTTGGATGTTTGTTAGTCTGCAAAGTTTGTTGTAAAATATTTGTGCTAATAATCTACTTATTCTGCTCGAACCCTTTAATCATAAGAATAATTATTATACCCTGCCATACATGTACATAGATTTGAATTTTCTTCACTTCAATCCATACATGTACATAATTGTAGGTAAGGAAAAGGAAAGAAATCTGATTTGTTTGAGTTTTTTTTTTCAGTGCAAGAAATCTGCAGATAGGACACTGCTTCAAGATTTTATTCTCTCACTCACTCACTCACTCACTCACTCACTCACTCACTCACACACTCACTCTCACTCACTCACTCACTCACTCACACACTCACTCACTCACTCACTCACACACACTCACTCACTCACTCACTCACTCACACACTGACACACTCACTCACTCACTCACTCACTCACTCACTCAGCACCGCACGCGCCTCTCTTTTATTCCCGGCCTCAAATACTTTCTTCCCTATTATTTAGTTTGTGTGTATTTCTTTGTTTAAGCTTTATGAATTTTCTTTTTTTTTACAGATGCCCAAAAGCGTGGCTAAGTCCTGCAACCTGCAGCCTACCAGACGACCCAAGACTGGAGTTTTCAGTGGCGTCAAAAGACTACAACCAGTCGTCTATAGGTTTAGGAGTAAAACTTGTTTAAACGCGGTGTCTTTTTTTTCCTTTATGTTGAGTTACTGTTTAACAGTCCAACTTCTTTTTTGCAACTTGTGATATCACTTGCCTCACACCAATACAAGATCAACCATTTCAAAGTTACAAATTTTATAGGGGTCAACAAGGATCTGTATCTGTACAGCCGGTATAACCACCTTTCGGCGTAACACACCAGCTTCTGTATCTGTATAGCCAGTATAACCACCTTTCGGCGTAACACATGTACCAGCTTCTGTATCTGTATAGCCAGTATAACCGCCCTTCGGCGTAACATACCAGCTTCTGTATCTGTATAGCCGGTATAACCGCCCTTCAGCGTAACACACCAGCTTCTGTATCTGTATAGCCAGTATAACCGCCTTTCGCCGTAACACACCAGCTCCGCAGGCATGCTGGCTACATTACACCGACCGACTTGTTACATCTAACACATAAACATCTAACTCTAAACATTGTTTAAAGCTATCTAATGACAATGCCCCTACACTGTACTTGGTGACAATAAGTTCCACTCTGCGGTTTAGGAAAGAATGAATTTTTGAACACCTCAATCCTAATGATATGGTACTTAGAGGCATCCTGGGTATTTCTTGTTCTTTCTATGCTGGTATTAGGTACTTAGTAGTTGGGTTTTGTTGGATACAGTGTACAAGGAGATTATTCAATAAAACCTACTGGAGAAAACATAAATGAAATGCTCTGTTTTTATTTGCAGTCTTCATTTTATTTTATTACTTTATTCAATTCTCAGTGGTTTGTGCTTGTTAACTTTTCTAAAAAAAACACCATTTTTTGATACTCACTTCTTGTTATAGGCCATTCTTGATAATAACTGATATAGAAAATTAAGGATGAGTCCATCTCCTGTTATTGTCCAGCCCACATATTCTGTGTTTTTCCTTTTTTTTAATTTTTATACTGCTGCTGAAAATTATACGCATAAACATTAAAGATATGGCAATCCCTCTAAGTCTCCCAACTCTTCAATTTGTCTCATACAATTATATAAGATCAGGGAAGATCAGTAGCCTTCACCAGGCTTTTCTACGGGAAAACGGATCGTAGAATTCAGCAAAAAAAGAGAGTAAAATGGGCCAATGGAGTCCGGCCGCGGGGAGGTACATTTTGTAGTTTCTTTCCCTCCGAAGAGACTACTAACTGAGTGGCCCAGTCAAACCCCAAGGAAGCCAAACTCCCCCAACAAATATTCTCCTATATATAGCCAGCGTAGTTAGTCTGGTTGCTATAGAAGATCAGTGTGTATTTATCTAACAGACCTAGATTAATTGCCACTCCTTTCTTCCTCACTGCACTCTTTGTAAGATGGAAAAGACTGCGATACCGATAATGATAGTGTCTTTTGTTTCCTTAAGCAGATAGACCCCCCATATATTTTCTGAGTGACGACAGCGTCCATTGTTTATCCATAATTGCCCTCCTAGATTTGCTCCCACCCTTTTGTCTCTGACTGCATTGGCATAAAAGGCCAGAGGGTGAATTCCTCCATGTTGGACCCTTCCGGAGAGGGCATTTTATCAAATTGAAGCTCCTTCTGTATCTGTATCTGTATCTGTATAGCCGGTATAACCGCCCTTTGGCGTAACACACCAGCTTCTGTATCTGTATAGCCGGTATAACCTCCCTTCGACGTAACACACCAGCTTCTGTATCTGTCTAGCCAGTATAACCTCCCTTCGACGTAACACACCAGCTTCTGTATCTGTATAGCCAGTATAACCGCCCTTCGGCGTAACACACCAGCTTCTGTATCTGTATAGCCGGTATAACCGCCCTTCGGCGTAACACAGTCCAGCCTCTGTATCTGTATAGCCAGTATAACCGCCCTTCGGCGTAACACACCAGCTTCTGTATCTGCATAGCCAGTATAACCGCCCTTCGGCGTAACACACCAGCTTCGCAGGCACGCTGCGCGGCAGCAGCTGGCTATTAATCACACCGAACGACTTGTTACACCCAATCTTTGCACATTTGATTGCAGGAGTTGTTTAAAGCTTTCTAGTGATGATGCCCCAACTGTGCTTGGTGGCAACGAGTTCCAGTCTACGATAGTTCTGGGGAAATACAAGTTTTTGAATACCTCAATTCTCGGTTGATTAATCTGATATTTGAAGGCATGACTGTTTCTTGTTCTTTTCTGGGCTGGTATCAGATACTTAGTAGTTGCGACATCCACCAGTTTATAGAGTCATTTTGTACATCATGCACAGTCTGGACATTCTTTGTCTGTCTTCCAGCGACCCCCACTGTAGGTCACGAAACTCCACTATGATTGGCCCTTCTGTAGCCCCTACCAGGTACCGCGGATGGCTGTAAAAATAGTAGAAATTGGCCGAAATAAAGGGAGCGTATAAACGAAAAGGATCTTCTCTGTTATACTATCTCTTTATTTCAGCCAATTTCTACTATTTTTCCAGCGATCCGCGGTGCCTGGTAGAGGCTATAGCCCTTCTGTAGAAAAGTGCCGCTTTCAGAGTCACCCAGGCATAGCCTAGTGTCCAGCCTTGTTACAGTAGCTTTAGTCCGCCCCCCAAGATCCACTCAATTTGAGATGTTTTTTTTCAGTGCAAGAAATCTGCAGATAGGACACTGCTTCAAGATTTTATTCTCACTCACTCACTCACTCACTCACTCACTCACACACTCACTCACTCACACACTCACTCACTCACACTCAGTCACTCACTCTCACTCACTCACTCACTCACACCCACTCAGTCACTCACTCTCACTCACTCACTCACTCACACACTCACTCACACTCACTCACTCACTCACTCACTCACACTCACTCACACTCCAAAAAATGGAGACGGGAAGAAAAAATATAATATTATTATACCGTTTTGCACGTGGCTGGTTGGTAAGTTGACCTCAATATCCACTTACTGGATAATGCTGTAACAATGCAAAGCTACAGTATGATCACTCACTCACTCACTCACTGCACGACTTAACGTCCGTTGTTCCCCGTCATGCAAGGGTTGGACGTCGTGGGGTGTCGTTTGGGTCTAATGGCTGCTCTCCAGCTGCTTCTGTCTAGCGGGTTGGCCTTCTGCAGTTTCAAGCTTTTGACATCTTCCCTAATACTGTCTACCCATCTCTTCTTTGGGCGGCCACGCGGGTTTCGGCCCTCTACAGGCATTGTCATAACCTTCCTTGGCCAGTTCTGCTTATGATGTAAGCAGGATAGGGTTAGCAGGTAGAATAAGAGTACTCTTAGGTACTGGGGCAGATCTCGTGCGTCTGAAGATTTCAGAATGGCTTGATGAAAACTTGGAGGGGGAAGCAAAATAATACACTGAGTCTCTTTCATACTCTTCTTATATAAGTTGACCTCAATGTCCACTTACTGGATAATGCGTAACAACGCAAAGCTAAGCAGGATTGTTTCACACAGACACATCAAAGAGCAAAGCGACACTTTTCTCCGGAAGGGCTAATTATGGAAAAATTTACCCTCTGGCTTCTTACGTCAATGCAGTCAGAGACAAAAGGGGTGCCCGGAGCAAATCAAGGCATATCTGTACCAGTATGTTTATATGTTTATGTTTGTGTTTTATAAGCCCATATGGGCTGGGCGACAAAAGTTGCAAGACACGTAAATAAAAATTCATTCATTCATTCATTCATTCATTCATTCATTCATTCATTCATTCATTCATTCATTCATTCAAGGAGGATCAATGACCGATAAAGAATGGACGCTGTCCACATTACGAAAAGTGCAGTCAGAGACGAAGGAGTCAGGCAACAATCTAGGAAAGTTAGACAAATACAGTCGGGTGTCACTGCTCTTCCCAGGTCCAAATTGTGTCTGCACTCGAAACGAATGATAGAATCGCGTGACTTAGAGGGACTGCCATCTTGAATTTTTATGCGAATATCATTCAGTAGTATAAAAATGACTTTTGAAAACTTATCCAAGACAAAATACTATCTAAGTTGACCTCAATGTCCACGAACTGGAAAGGTTGTGACACCCATAATTATAAGGAGGAGGAGCTTGCCATCCATCAAAACATTGCTGGAGGGCTGCTGAAGAAAACAAAAGACGCTCTATCATTATCGCTATCACAGTCCACAGTTTGGAAAATCGTTTACTTCTCTTCTTATACTTGATGTAACAGTTATTTTAAAATCAGTTTGGAAAAAATTGATTGGCTACCCAGGCGTCTGTAAACACAGAAAACATAAAAAGAATGAGACGAAAATGAATTCTGCTGCCAGAGTGTGAAAGGGTGCATATTTTGCCACAGGCCAAACCTAGAAAAACACAATGCAACGTGTAATTACGGAGCTAAAGTTAGAGTGAAGAAACAAGTGACCTGCAAATGATGGGATGATCGATGAGTGATGAGAAGACACATCTTTTGTTTCTTACAGCGGCTCATGCCTGTAGCCAGGATTTTGAATGGGGGGTTCGTCCCACTGCTTGAGGGGACTTCGTTCCTAGGGGGGTCCAGGGGCATGCTCCCTCGGAAAATTTTGAAAAATGAACCTTCTAAAATGGCATTTCGTGCATTTTTGTGACGATTTCCAAGAAAAAATCAAAGATAAATTTTTATTCAATGACAAAGGGAGCAGTTTTTCTATGATTCCAGTCCATCTTTTCAACAAAAATCTTGGACCTTCACATAAAAAGTGGACCAAAAAGTGGACCTTTACATAAAAGGGGGACCAAAAAGTGGACCTTTGAGCCTTGTGGGGGGGGGGGGGGGTTCTTCCGAACCCAACGAACCCCCCCTGGCTACGGGCATGCAGTGGGGAGCCTTCTTGAAAAGGGGACGGTATCTGTATCTGTATAGCCGGTACATTAGTAACCGCCCTTCAGCGTAACACACCAGCTTCTGTACCTGTATAGCTGGTACAGCTGGCTATATTACACCGATCGACTCATTACACCAAACCCATAAACATCTAACTCTATACACAAGTCTAATGTACTTGTGTCTATCAGACACCTTCCTCAGAGCTTCTGACTGGAGTTCTGCTTAAATTCTCACCGCTATATGTAACCTATACTTGGGATTGCGTCCTCACCGCAAAAGCGCCACCTACATCGGCTACATATATGGTGTGCATGACCATTTTTGGCACAAGTGGCATGCATGACCATATTTGGCATGCCTGACCAAATTTGGCACACATGACCTCCTTTCTCATCAGGTGGTTTCTCCTTGCTGATTGGCTGCTGGGATAATTATGTGATCAAATTTGGGATAATCAAACAGATACAGGGTGGTATATATGGAAAGGTACTAAGGCCACACCAATTTAATTTCTTGGTTAACAGATTTTTCTAGAAAAATAATGGAAAAAATAAAAAATAAAAACAGGCTTAGGCATCCTATTATGGCCCAAAATGGTACGATAGGAGCCATGAAGTCAACACACCTGGCTGGTTCAAAATCAAACTATGAATTTTTAATGATACCACTGCATTGAAGGATGAAATAACTGTAACAACTAGGAATTAAAGGACTGTTTTCAACTGTTCAGGGCAAAATATGAGCATTCTGCAGTTGATTTTTTTTGCAAATCAGAAAAAAAGGTTTAGAAGGTGAATCCCTTAACCAAGAAATTAAATTGGTGTGGCGTAAGTAGTCTTCAAGCAAATACAGGGTGGTATGGATTGCATGGTGAATGGGGAAGAAGAATGGGTGAAATGTGCTGCATTTGCTTTTGGGCAAATGTTGGCCTTTCTAGTTACTAGTATTCTTTTCTCCCTGTCGCTTCATATTTTTAAAGAAAAAATCCGAGAACCAACAAATTAATTAGTTTGGCCTTCTTTAGTTATACCCCAATTAAAAACGTGAGCACGAAGCGCAGAAGCGGCCACTCAGTGAGGCCACGTAGTGATTGAGCACTGAATTGCAGTGGGGCCCTGGACACAGAAAGTGGGGTCCTGTGGCAGCGCGTTCGGCTCAGAACCAAGAGGTCGCGGGTTCGAATCCTGCCTGGCATGTCACGTGCACCGATCTTGTGCCCCTTTATGACTTTTAAGTTGTAAGGAAAGCAACTTTTTTTTTGCCAAACGTTTTTTTTAATTCGCACGCTCGCATCAGTTTTGGGGTTCCCAGAGGATGTCATCCATATAATCAAATCAACATGGCCTTATGGACTTTGTTGTTTGTTTGTTTGTTTTATTTCGATCTCCATTTAGTGTAATACATAAAGTTTACACTACTCTTCCTGGAGTCCAACTAACTAAACAAAAATAGTAAAAACAATAATAAATCAATCAAACATAATTTAAGATAAACAATAAATAACGGAATCGTTGTTGTTATGCAAGTCAGTTTATTTCAGCCATAATCATGCCTCCAGAAAATTGGCCATAGTTCCGCGCTATCGTCGCCTTTCGACGAAAGTTTCCTCAAAACATTGTCGCAAGAATTTAGGAACAAAGTTGAGAAGAACTCACCGGCCAAAACAGCCATCTGTAATCCTCCAGACCAGAAGTTTTCAGAAAAGTTTGTTGTTGTTGTTGACGTCCTTGTTTAATGTCTAATATATCGCTAGACGTGGTCACTTGGTGCTCGTTGTCGCGTGGTTCAGTTCAGAGTCAAAAAGTCTCTCTGGATATTTTATGTCTACTAGTAGATGTCTTGTGCTTGAG
The DNA here is from genome assembly GCF_001625305.1 of Branchiostoma belcheri. Taxonomy (NCBI): domain Eukaryota; kingdom Metazoa; phylum Chordata; class Leptocardii; order Amphioxiformes; family Branchiostomatidae; genus Branchiostoma; species Branchiostoma belcheri. Next base: position 783,387 of record NW_017804609.1, on the reverse strand, counting down.
TGAAGCTGGAAGAGTTGCGTACTCAATGTACCGGGAGAGGGCCAGGTACATCTGCTTGTTTGCTGCAGCATCTGCTTGTTTGGTACATCTGCTTGTTTGCAGGAAGGCCTAAATCTCTCATTCCGGCTAGGGTGACGATATCCGTGTCTCTGCTTTCCTCTAGCCTCTGCTACGTTGTATATCAACTTTTAGCAGAAGTTCCTCCGGCAAAAAAAAAACATTTGGTCGCCATCTTGGATTTGCAGTTCGCGCGGTCGCAAGGCCCCATGGGTAGTTTTAATGGGCCATGTTGATATGATTATATGGATGACATCAATACGGGCATGAATTTTCGTTCGTTTAAAAAAAACAACAAGTTTTCGATCATACTATATATCGTACAAAAATGACAAAAGTATCCCTTAAATTGCCAAAAATATTGGAAAACGATACTTATGTCGTAGAATTGAATGCAAAAATTAATTTCAAACGGAAAAGAAGAACATGTGAAGAAATGAAAATGAAGTGTTATTCGCCATATCATACTCATATGTTGAACTTTCATGGCCACGTAGATTTTATGATGAAAGCAACTTTTATTGTCCCATACTTTTTTTTTATTCGCACACTCGCATCAGTTTTTTTTTAATCTGATTCCCAGAGGATGTCCTCCATATCAGGTCATTTTGATTTGATTATAAAAATAAGGATGAAATGCATCAAAATAAACTATGTAGTCAACGGGATAGATCGAAATAGTCTATGGTTTTTCCATCACGTTTTTTTTTCGTATTCTTACTACAAATTTCTTTGATTTTCTTCATGTGGAAATAAACTAAAAATAGACAGATCTTTTTATGTTTCTTTTAGTCTGAGCCAGGAAATTGGTCTGTGACTTACGGAAAAAAACAAAATACCACCACATCCCACGCTAGTTCTCCACATATAACCTTACCTCAGCAGACTTATCATGAAATCATTGGAAATATTCCATATTCATGCGCCTTGACTGTGGGTGGTTGTTGTACTGCGTACCTGCTGTCTGCACAGTCAAAATGTACGAGCAGGCAGAGCCTATCCGGTTGCCTTTCTCCGGCCCCGACAGCCGCCAACCCAGCGGGCCGCCACCCCAACCCCGTCCCGTCCAGCAGAGTGGTTCACGTGGGCGTGTCCGCCTTGGCAACGGCGCTTCTGACAAGCAGCGGGAAGACCAGGACACGTCTTCACACACGTACGTAAACACCGAGGAGGTGAAACGTTACGCAACGTCTGCAGGTAACCGGCGCTTTTACAACTTTCCCTTCTCTCCAAGCAGAGGTTTGGGTTTGGGGGTATCTTTAATGTGTTTTTATTACTTTTTTATCGGGATTTCTTTTTTGCACTGGAATTTTTCTTTAAATTTTTGGGTTGGGTGAAAGAAAAATCCCAGTGCAAAAAAGAAACCCCGATAAAAAAAGTCTAAAAACACGCCAAAAATAACCCAAAACCCAAACCTCTGCTTGGAGAGTAACTTTTCCGGCATTTTAGTGAATATTTGTTCAATCAGGAGTAAAATTCTCCTGAAGAGGGTCAAGGATCACTCACATATTGAATACTAATAGAAGTTATCATAATAATAGATTGTAGTTATTATTGTAGGATAGTTTAGTATTGTAGTATTGTTGCTTTACTGTTATACATTTTACAATGTAAGATTGTCGAGCAATGGATTTCATTCATTCATCTAGTCATAATATTACATCTGTACTGTAAGTTGTATCAGTAAAGTTGATGAAAATGAAGTAAGATTCACATCTAAAAATGATAATTATCTGCTAATTTGAATATTTGTTTAAAGTGTACAGAAAGCTGGCAAGAAAAAATATTACCATGGTGACAGTCGCCAAGGTGACACTGTTTCCACAATGTTATAGTGACGTTAACAATAATATGAGTCAAATTCTAATGTTTTTCTCTACCAGACCGCGCGTATCCGGGTGGAGCGAGCGGCCGTCGGGGTGTCTGTAGCTTCCTCCGCGCCCGCCGCAGCTTCCTCGCCGCCGGCATCGCCGTGCTACTGAGCCTAAGCGCCGCGGGACTCGCCCCCCTGACGTTCAGGAACAAGCAGGTAACAGTCTTGCACCATAAGGCTTGTTGTCCAGCTATGTTTTTAATTCTTATTCTTATTATGTTTACCGAAGGAAAACATTTTTTTCTCAGTTTCTTCTTCCTCTTCCGTTCCAAACACATAAAAAGCATCGATATTTTCGTAATTAGAGCCTGAAAGAAAATGAAATTCAGTATGATGGTAGGTTGGTAAATAAGACACTGAATGTTGCTCACTTTGGCAACATAGATGTGAAAAAATTGTTTATTGGCAAAACATGGGTGAAAAAAAGCATCTTTAGCCAAAAATTGAACTTTAGAACCCGTTTCGAATTTTAGAACAACGTCGAATTCGAAGTTCGACGATCGCGGGTCAATGACCGCAGCGCTACGGAACACCCCTTACAAGCTTTTGATACATGGTTTATCGAGTTGCATAAGAAATATGAATTTTTCTTTGCTATCATAATCAAACTTTTTGCTATGCGCTTCAGGGAATATCCCAACTGTCCGCCACCGTTGACGCCTTGAAACGCGACCAAGACGACATGGCCACTGCTGTTAGCGTCTTAGAACGTGGCCAAGACGGAATGTCGAGAGCTCTTAATGCCTTGAAACGCGACCAAGACGACATGACCACTGCTGTTAGCGTCTTAGAGCGTGGCCAAGATGGAATGTCGATATCTCTTAGCGCCTTGAAACGCGACCAAGACGCCATGTGCCAACTGTTCGCCACTGTTGACGCCTTGAAGTGCGACCTGGACAAGGAGCGAGGCAAAATCGTCGCCTTGGAGAAACGTCTTCACGAAATAAACAAGAAACCAGGTGAGTTTCAGAAGAAAAACATATTGTTTTTACTGTTTCTTCGCCTTCTTCTTCTCCAAACAAATAAGGTCAAGAACTGGACCTGTCACCATGGTAACTGGTGCTGTAGCAGACACCCTTTGGTGTTGGATCAAATTTATGTAGCAAGTGGCAGGATAGAGTTGGAGGGGCTGGTTACTGTATGAATGAATCTGTTTGATGAATTGCTCAAGGAAACTTTTACTGAATCAACTACTAGATAATTTCTTTTAAAACCGTCAGACGTTTCAAGTAGCATCCACTACTTTTTGTTGGTGCTGCTTTTTCAGGATCTCCCGTCCCTATTCCTTAGCCTGCTGTTGTTTTGATACTACCAATTTCGACTGCCTTGTTGACCCGTGTACTGATATGTTCTCAGTAAAAGTAAAGTAAAGTCTTCTTGGGCCCTTGTCGTAAAAGTAAAGTTAAGTAAAAAGTTTGTTTTCCAGCATCCTGTCCTACGGGTTACAAACTTTGGCGTAAAATCTGCTACAAGGTGTTCAACACACGCGAAACTTTCAGCGAAGCGGCGGCGGCCTGTCGTTCAGACGGCGGCACCCTCGCCATGCCCCGAGACGCCGACACCAACGCCTTCCTGGGCTCCCTGTACAGGGCCACGACCGACGGTTGGAGTTTCTGGATCGGTCTGCACGATCGGCGCGAAGAGGGAAGCTACAAATGGGTATGTAGAAAAAAAACCAACGGGCATGAAAGTTCATCTGTGTTGGTAGTTACATGTTTTAAGTTAAAACTTTTGGTCCAACATAAAAAATTCTCTCACCTAGAGCTTTCGACCTGTCTCTCTGGTCTTCCTCAGTAGACTGACCCAGTGAGGCTTGTCACGTGGCTTCTTTGAAGTGTGACTGGGTCACAACACTGGGTCAAAGGTATCTGGTCGACGATGGTTGACTTCAAAGAAGTTCACGGTCGTGTGGTGTAGCGGCAGAGTGTTCGACTCGGAGCCAAGAGGTGCCGGGTTCGAGTCCTGACATGCCACCGATGTTGTGCCCTTGGGAATGGCACTTTACACGATTTTCCTCACTTAACTCAAGTGAGAATGAGTATTGCCCTGCCCTGTATTTGCCCTCTGTGTTGGTGGCGGCATGAAATAAGTTGACATAACTTGAGTGTGCCGTCGCCATGTTCGGTCATGGGATATAAAAAAACAAGTTCACGGTCGTTCCAGGTGGACGGTTCTGCACTTGGGCCGTACAGTTCCTGGGGTCCGAAACAACCCAACGACATTAGGGGCACGCGCGACTGCGTTCTTTACTCCGCAAGCCCGTCCGGAAAAGTCAGTTGGAGCAGCAAACCCTGCAACTATCTCTGTACCTTCATATGCCAGACTGTGCCAGGTACTTCTTTTAACTAAACAACAATGTCTACATCGATGAAGGTTAGGCATCCGCTAATACGATACGCCAAAAAGCAGTAACTTAAGCAACTGGATGTGATTTTGGATATAATTTTTTTTCAAAATCATATCCAGTTGCTTGAGTAACTGCTTTTTGGTGTAAACACAACGTCTCTCTTATTTTCGTATCTCAAACTGAAAAGAAAAGGGACGCTTTGAAAGGAGCCAAAAAGTGAATTGATCTCAGTTTTTCAACATTTTCTTGCCCTCGGGCAAGAATTTGCAATGACTCGTTATTTCTTTTGTCAAAAACATAATAATGGTTTATTCTCCACATTCTTACGGTACAGCGTCGCAGGGTTCCCGTAAAGGGGCCCTGAATTGATCTGCCGCTTACAATCGATAAAATGTGACGGAGGTATACATGTAAAGCTTAAAACTTAAGACGGTACAAGTATTACATTTCCACATAATTTTGCCTTAGTCATACAAGTTTTAAAATGGTATTTATACTGGGGTAAATAGGTATAAAAAAGGTTAGGCACTTATCATAATGACTTAGAATCTATATTAAAATCCATTAAGGCGCAATAAAAATAACTATGTATTTACATTTAGGAGCGTAATTTTTCATGTCACATTTCGAGCATAATATGCGGTTAAGCGATAGGCGACAAAAGTGCATTCTGAGCGTGTTCTCTAGAGATTAATCAGAGGTCCTTGTTTAGTAGTCGCACAATATAATGCCACATCTGATCTCTGCTATTTCTGCTCATTCTTTCCAGAACGTGTCTAGGCCGACAGGAACTCTCACCACTACAGTACAACGACCCGTCCCACCATCTGCAGTGGAAGTTCTGGTGCTGTGTACCGGTTCGCTGGACCATTTCCGAACTTGTAAAAATGTTTAGGTTCAAGTAAAAAAACTTAGTCAAGAACCTATTCCGGACTTATAAAAAAACATGTCATATACCCCATTTCTTTCCAAACCATGCACCTAGAACCTTTCATAGTTTGCGAAATCTGAATCCTAGGGTCAGGGTTAGGCACGGATCTGGATAGTCTCCGCAGATCCAAGAATGTAGATTTGCTCCAGGCACGGTTCTGGCTACAGGTGGACTATCCAGGACCGTTCCTGGGCATGGTTCTGGATAAAGCACGATTCCAGATACAACAAGCATTACGTCCTGCCTACCACACGCACGTCTGCTTAGTCGTCAGCCCGCCCCCGCGCATCTGCTTGGTTCTCAGCCCGCCCCTTACATCTGCTTGGTTCAGAGCCCGTGAATAGTTTCATCAGGTTGGTAAGACACTAAACAAATAGACACTTTTTTACACAACCAAGCCTTTTATTCAACCGACGTTTCAGTGACTGTCTGTCACCTTCCTCAGGGCAATTCTGACTGGTTCACATTGCACTGCAGCACAGGTGTCGCTGCTACAGATGCTCTCAGCCGCCCCCTTCAAACAAGGCCTACTAAAACACATGGGGGACATGAATAAGTAGAGCACATCTGATGTTATACACATGTTTTCTTTTAAAATACTATGTAATGTAAATGTATATGTAATTCTACGTGATGTATTGTTATGTCTTATATGTATGTTCCCTCTCCTGGAAGAATAGCTGCCACCTTCGGGTGGGCAGCCAAAGGAGAGCTTTTCCTCAATAAACCTCAATTGTGGGGTTGTGTGGCGTAGCGGCAGAGTGCGCGACTCGGAACCAAGAGGTCCCGGGTTCGACTCCTGACATGCTACCGATCTTGTGCCCTTGAGAAAGGCACTTTACACGACTTTCCTCACTTAGCTCAGGTGTAAATGAGTATTGTCCTGTCATGTATTGTCCCCTGTGTTGGTGGCGGCATTAATATAAGTTGAAAAAACTTGTGTGTCGCCACCACGTCTGGTGATTACATGTTGGAATAAAAAAAAAACTCAATAAACCCTTACCTCTGCTTGGTTCTTAGCTGTAGTGCGACCAGGTACGAATGTGGCTATACAGAGTGTCGCCCGGGCAGGCAGTGCTGCCGACATCACGATGGCCTTTCAGACGGTAGCCTGACGTCACCTTACCCAGCTGCACGCCGCACTGGATCAATAATAGATCAATCAATCAATCAATCAATCAATGTAGTCACAAACACACACACACGCACACACACACACATACACACACGCATACACACAAACACTCACACACGTACACACACACATGCACGCACACACAAACACACACACACACAAACAAAAAGCCCCTTACATCAATGATAGCCTTTAGCAGCGTTGAGTGCTGCCTGGTTAGGCAGCCGACTGGTGTAGTCGCCCACAAAGCTGACGGCTATGGACACGCTGTTGTAGTCACAGACACACACACACACACACACACACACACACACACACACACACACACACACACACACACACACACACACACACACACACACACACACACACACAAACACGCACACACACACACACACACACACACACACACACACACAAACACGCACACACAAACACACACACACACACACACACACTGGGAGACCAAAAACAATACTTCCAGAGAGACCCTTACATCAATGATAGCCTTGGCAGCGTTGAGTGCTGCCTGGTTGGGCAGCCGGCTGGTGTAGTCGCCCACAAAGCTGACAGCTATGGACACGCTGTTGTAGCCCTGAGTGTGGCCGCCCTGCCGGTCAAAACCGCGCCCCTCGTACACACGGCCATCTTCACCGATCAGGAAGTTATACCCGATATCAGCCCAGCCTGGAACACAGGAATATCTGTATACTAGTATCTGATATCAGGTAGATATGCCCAGCCTGAAACACAAGCAAGTTATACCCGATATCAGCCCACCCTGGAAAACAGACATATCGATATAGTAGTATCCAATATCAGCACAGCCCGATATCAGCCCAGCCTGGAACACAAAAATATCTGTATACTAGTATCTGGTACCAGGTAGTATATCAGTCCATCCTGGAACACAGACATATCATTCTGTATTTGTATATCCGATATCAGCCCAGCCTGGAACACAGGGGTATCTGTATTAGTGTAGCTTGTATCAGGGTGATATACCCTGTTTAGCCAGTATAACCATAACACTGGGTTAAGGATACAACAGGTGTCATTATCAGAAGTTTCCCACCATGTGAGCCACAAGCCGTGTTGTTGGGTGATCAAACAAAGAGGTATTAAAAGCAAAAATCCTTCACCTTTGTTCAGGCACAGTTCTTGATAGTCCACGCGTATCCAGAACGGTGCCTGGGGCAAATCTATGCTCTTGGACATGCATAGACTTCTGGACTTCTAGATTCTGGATACAATAGAGACTATCCAGAACCATGCCTGATCCTAACCCACCACGGCACAGAACTAGATTGGCACGGTTCTGGATACAATAGAGACTATGGCCGTGTCTATACGGAACCACCCAAGGCGCGATTCGGGTAACTCACATTCCTCACATCTGGTCCACGTGCCACACACACCTGTGAAACCGTGTCCGAACATAATGCTCTTGCGCTACATTTATTGCTGTTTGATGATAACACGCAAGGCGGCGTGTTATTAATGTCAGATGTCAACGACATGATTGCCGATGCCCCCCTCCCAGCCTATCTCGGCCGAATGCCGACGTGGTCCCGCCAGAGGCGGTGAAGCTCGCCCTAGAACGGACACATTATTTGACCATTACTGCTCTGTAAGTTGCTGCCACGTAAAAGTTGGTATTGCATATAAAAAAAGAAATATCACTCCGTAATCCATGACCAGGCGAAGTCACATTGAAATCACATTGCGTTCAGACGCAAATCGCGATGCGGGGAAACCGATTCGAAACCACCTCTAGAAGTGGCTCCAGACGAAGGCGCTTTCAATGTGATTTCGGACCGTTCAGACGGAGCCACTTGAAACCGGCTTCGGGGTAAACCACATGTAAACCGCCTTGGGTGGTTCCGTATAGACAGGGTCTATCAAGAACCATGTTAATCTCGATGTACTGACTACCTTACCATTGCTGTCCATGTGATAATTCTGGTGCGAGCGGATCAGGCTTGAGCACCTGTCCTGGTCATAGCAGGCAGAGCCCGTGGTGTGGTGGATAAACACCTGGCAACAAGAAACAAATACTAGGTGTTAAACAGTAATAATGCTATTACTGGCTCACCTCTGTTATCCATGTGATAATTCTGATGAGACCGAATCAGGCTGGAACACCTGTCCTGGTCATAGCAGGCGGAGCCAGTGGTGTGGTGAATAAACACCTGAGAACAACAAAGATGCTGGGTGTTATTATCACGTTGAAGCTCCTTGTTAATTCTCAATAAACAACGTTATCTGAGAAAGGACTGTCACCAGGATTCTGAAGAAGACTTTCCAGGGAGAATAGTATGGAGTTAACTTCCATACTAATGGAGATCTCAATAAACAAACAAACAATAATAAAAGTCAAAAGTCGATTAGTACGCCTTCGGATCGACTTTCAGTATGGAAGGATTGTCACATTTGTGCACAGTATTATCTCTTGAAGTTCAGTAATTATGATGTTGATTTTCATTCTATACAGTCGTGCCCTTTCTTTTTGTACTATGCTCAGTAGTTGTTGCCATACGCTGTTGTGCAATAAAGTTCTTTCTTTGTCGCACGACAAGCTGCCGACAGCAAATCATCCTGCTTACCTGGCTAACAGGGGTGTGCATGGCGTTGGTGTATTTGGGTGGCCTGGCTCCCCAGCCATCCCGAAGGACCATGTTCACGCCAGCACAGGAGCTGTAGCTCAGCCCTATGCTGTTGGAGCCACCGCCACCGGAAGCTGGAACAAGACTATGGGTCACAGAAGGGGCTGAGAGAATGGCTAGGGAACACTTGTAGACGAACTGTTTTTAATTCGAATAATATATTGCAAATTCATGCCCGTGGGCTAATTGCAGGAACAGAAGAAACATGGTATAAAAACAGACAATTAGTACACATAGAACTACTATTAATTACAAAGAAACTACTGGTAAAAACTACTGATGGGTCCGACTTCTTTTTTGAAGACAGAGGAAGACAAAGGATCCCACTTTTTCTATAATTTGTGGGTTTTCGGATGTTAAGAGGAGAGTAGTTTTCTTCTCATTTGTATATGTATATGAGTGTGTGTATTTGTGTCTATGTGTAATAGAAGGCATGATGTACATACATGGCACACATCACTTCTATGTGTGTGTGTGTGTAGAAGCCTTTAGTACATACATGGCACGCAGCACTTCCTATCCGAAGGCCCTCCACACTTGCCGCTGACGTAGGACCCGGAACAGTAGTTGGACGTCACCTTACACGTCCCACCTGATGCCGCGCAGGAGCTGTCATAGGTCGCATAGCTGGATTCCAATGCCTGGCCTAAACAAACAAACAAACAAACAAACAAAAATAAACATCAACATAATACAGTACATACCCCATTATAGCTCGCCTCAAATGCCTGGCCTGGAAACAGACAAACAAATAAATAAATAAACAAATAAACGTACATAAGTATCATTCGTTATACACTCGTACAAACCATCATCATAGCTCACTTCCAGTTCCTGGCCATGTAAACGAACAAAGAAATAAACAAACAAGAAACGATAGTCTCATTCATCATATACCTATAAGTACATAATTGTAGAAGAAGACGACATTAGGAAAGTAGCCGTACTTTTCTGTCGAAATTTTCAACTGTACAACTCCTGTCTTTGTCAAGGAATGAGCAATCCATCACTTCATTTACAAGGACTGGAGTTGTACAGTGGAAAATTTGGGTAAGTCCCATTATTTGTGTTAGAAATTACAGTTTGAAACTTATGACATGTTGACGTCTACCAACAAACAGATGAACTTTCAAGACAGCTTCTACATATGTTGTGTCTTTAAGGATTTTTTTATAACATCTTAAGAAAGTGGCAAAAGACACAATTTGTAGCATAAGACACACAACATCTTATAATAAAACGTAGGCAGACTTACTTTGTAGTATAAGACACAGAGCATCTCAAGAAAACGATGTAAGACTTACAAGTGGCGTCACAGTTGAGACAGCAGCGTCTGTAGGTGTCACCTGCGCACTTGTTGGTAACGTAACCGGCCTTACAGGTGGTATAACGGTAGTCCGTGCAGGTGCCTCCAAGTGCCGCGCAGCCACTGTCATCTAGACCTGATAAAAAAAAGTAGGCAACAGTCAAATAAAGCCTTTGCGGGGTCGTGTGGCGCAACGATAGAGCGCTCGAGTTAGAACCAAGAGGTCCCGGATTCGAATCCTGCCATGCGACCGATCATGAGCCCTTGGGAAAGGCACTTTACACGACTTTCCTCACTTAACTGAAGTCAAGTGAAAATGAGTATTGTCCTGTTCCGTATTTGCCCTCTGCGTTGGTGGTGTCATAAAATAAAGTTGAAAAACTTGAGTGTGCCGTCACCACGTCTTGTCATAAAAATATTATTGAATAGTTTATTCAATAATAAAATTGAACTTTACCGTAAGACGGCACGGCCAGGCTGAGTACAGCGAGGACGAGGAAAGCCAACATGTTGTCCTGTTGGAGTTGACCAGCGGAATGAAGCAGGTTTCGCCACGTATTAACACACTTACACGTTCCATATATATGCTGTTTTCATATAGACAGGATGGGGGATGTTTGCTGATCAAACTCAGGACGTTTGGACGCACAGTGGGCATAGGGAAACAAATTTTATGTTTCCTGTATATAGTACAGTGGATTCATTTCTCCAGCTAACCGACATCTTGCACACGCAGTCGTCCCTCAGTAAGACACATGGAGCCGCATAGTTCCCGTTTAGAACTTTTATTATATATAACTTATAGTGTGACAGGCTGAATAAAAGTTCTAAATAGTTCTAAAAGTTCTAAAGTTCTACTATATAAATTTTATATTTCCATTTTCCTGACCGACCCAAGTAAAAATCCGCCGACCCTAGACTTGGTTTTTGGGTCGACCGCTGGCATGGAATTCTATATCTGAATTTCGAACCCTTTGAAACGCTAATTCACGCATTTTAGAAGCAAATTTGAGAAAATCAGGTGAAACATTTGTCCCTTTCCAACAAGCAAACGGAGGGACGGGTCCTGGGGATAGCCCTGGTTCTGATGCATTTTAGTTTTACTTCGTTAAACTTTATTTAGCGGTAACAAGAAACACAACAATAATTTTCCTCAGCCGTATCAAAAATACCTTCCTCTACCAGGTGTGTTATTAGGTCCATGGGTGCTAACAATAGTCCAGTTGCTAAGGCGTTCCAGGGTCTAAGATATCTTTATTTTACCACTAAGGAGTTACTATAGTGAAGAAGTATATACCAAAGAGAACGAATTCTGAAAAAAAAACTCACTTGTTCAGGAAGAAATAACTTGGTGAGGTAAAAATGACCCACTACAGACGTTAACTTTTATTTGTTAGTTATATTTTTACGCTTGTCAGACAAATATTCGCACGGCTGTTATATTTGTACCTAGAGCAAACATCGCCTCCGGTCACGAGGCTAGATCATACTGGCAGTTCTGGGAAAGTATACGCGTGTGACAGATGGCACAGTGATCTAATCTCCACATACCATAATATGCTTCTTACCCTGCCCTATTCCGTCCCAATATGATGTGCGGTCGTGTGGCGTAGCGGCAGAGTGTTCAACCTTGACCCAAGAGGTCCCGGAATCGAAGTGTTCAACCCGGAACCAAGAGGTCCCGGGCTCGAGTCCTGACATGCCACAGATCTTGTGCCCTTGAGAAAGGCACTTTACACACGACTTTCCCCACTTCGCTCAGTTGAAAATGAGTATTGTCTTGACTCTTGTCCTGTATTCGTCCTCTACGTTGGTGGTGGCATAAATTAAGTTGAAGTTACTTGAGTGTGCTGTCACCATGTCTAGTCATGAAATGTTGGGACGTATAAAAAGTCTTCCCGTTTCAGCTGTGTGAATCATACTCTAACCTCCTCCCTTCGAGCCAATTCCTTACGTTACGTCTTACCGCTTAAGGACTTTGTCTTGGCAGAGTGCGAGATTAAGCCAGCCTGGCTAATCCCGACTTCCGCTTGCTTCGGATTAACTGCAATGACTAAACAGACAAAATTTGATAACGTGTCCATCATGCACTAATGTGGTGACAAGTACATCCGGAATGCAGGTATGTTCAGATTAGGATAACGGAATGCGTTTTTTTAAGCTGTGTGTGTGTGTTGTAGCCCCCATCAGGGGTTATGGATACCAAAATTCGTAGCAAAAATAGTAGCCTCTATCGGGCTTTTTAAAGTGTGGAAGAAAATAGTAGTCTAGCTCTTTTAGTACTGTATCAAGACATAGAGGGCTGACCTAAGCTTTACTAAAGCAATGTTTCATCTTACGTCGATGAAGGTTAGACATCCAGGTAATACGATACACCAAAAAGCAGTTACTCAAGCAACTGGATATGATTTTGGAAACGGGCAGACATTTCATATCAATCAATAGTTTGTGCTTATCAACATGCATTTCTTCTCTGGTCTCTCAGTCACTGACGAAAGCTAGTGGATACTAGCTGAAACGTCTGACCGTTTCCAAAATCATATCCAGTTGCTTGCTTGAGTAACTACTTTTCGTCGTGATCTTTCATCTTGCATACAATAAAGATGATTTTAAACCCGTCTATTTCACATTCAGAAATGTATGTTACGTAACATCTCAAGGAGTGCTATGTGACACCTTAAGGTGCGTCCGTGTCACCTTGAGAAACGTCCCGACTCCTTAAGTAGCACCACGGTTCCTTGAGACGCGACCTTGCCCCTCAAGACGGTAAGCTGCCGCCTTAAGTTTACGTTCTTAAGATTTCTCTTAAGGCGGAAGGGTTTTGAAATCCGTCAGGCGAGCGTTAAAATTTCATCACCGATGTTGCCAAGACAAGGACTTTAGGCTGTACCAAGTGTTATTCATTTTATGGGCGTGTTCTTGAAAGTTTCTTTTCTTCAGAACTAAAGAAAAATTAAAACTGAAGAAGTTCAAATGAAGTTAACGCAGGAAATTGAGTCTTAAAAGTAAGGAAAAATTTGGAAGATTGCTAAAAAATTGAAAAGGGGACAAATTGTAGGATTAATTTTTAACCACCCCTTGTGAGTAAATGGTCCGGTCTAATTCTCAAAACGGGGCGCCGAATGTTATGAGTTCGGCACGCGGGGCATCTCGGGAAGCTGTTCTGTATGAAAACTATGCGATTATCGGCATAACAGACCTACAGCCCGAGGCACCGAAAACTTACTGACAGATTCCACACATCAGACACTCTCTCAATACGTCACTACTTAGCAACGCACGACTTTATTTTCCCGCCAAATTTTGGAGCGGTTTCAAGTCCTTGCGACCTCTGAGACCTTTGATTTTACAACTGGAATATGATTCAACGGACGACTTTTTTTCCCGCCAAACATCCACACATCAGACACTCTCTGAACACGTCACTCTTTAACAACGCACGACTTTATTTTCCCGCCAAACCTTTCACACATCAGACACTCTCTCAATACGTCACTCCTTAACAACGCACGACTTTATTTTCCCGCCAAATATTCCAAATCAGACATACTCTCAACACGTCACTCGGTAACAACGTAACGGACGACTGTATATTTATTTTCCCGCCAAATATTCCACGCATCAGACACACTCTTAACACATCACTTCTTAACAACGCACGTACAATGAATGATGTTCAAGTATGATTTGTAAAAAAAAAATTAAAGAAAAAAATTTCAAAACATGATTGAAATAATTTGAAATTCGTTGAACAAACTGTCAAATTGTCCTTACTTCCAAGTGGTCTCCCAGCGGTCCCCTAGCGGTCCCTAAACGATCGCAGCGCAAGGGAGTTTAGTTGGGCGGCGCTTGGCTTGGCAAGGGCACCTCGGGCGATCCCTGTATGGCCATAATTGGCGCCCTCAGCCGTACATGGAGAGTAGTCAGCGAGCGCTGCCGGGTTATAGGCACGGGACTGGTGATGTAAGACCGCCGGAACTCGGGAAGACAAGCACTTCTCTCGTGAGAGGAGAGTCACACCCTACAAGAGGGCAAACCAGACAGACTGAGTAAGACATCAGTGTTGGAGTATGTGTGAAAGAGACTGAAGAAACACAGCCTGCGCTACTATGGAACTGTTCTCACTCATTCAAGCTACTCTTCTGGTCCTGGCGTTCGCTAAAGGTACGTTTACCACTGTTTTACATCGCGTATCCTACATCATACTGTATCAGTTTCGTTGTACACTGAGAGTACGGACCGATTCGATGTGCTCTCCTAGAGACACTTTCAGCTTCAGCTTCACGCAAGAGTCAAATACCCTAGTAGAGAGACAATTTGACACTGAACTGAACCAAGCGCAAACCAGCACCAATTCAACAGACGACGTCTAGCAATATATTAGATGTTAAATAACGACACATAGTTTTTGTGTGCCTTACGTTAAGGAGTACGCTGCCTCTTGTAGTTCCTTCTTAAGGTTCTTAAGGTTTGAGAAAAAGGTGACGCAAACTCACGTACATCTCTGACCTCCCCGGACGCCCTAGAGGTCACTAGGGTCACGCCATGTCACATCGTTCCGCCATTGTCGCCTGTTGTTTCATCTGGATAATCCGGCTGGAGATATAAATATGGAAATATGGAAATGTTATTTTGATCCCGGATTAAGCTTGAAGAGAGATTTACTGATCTAGCCTGGGTACCATCGGGATTTTCGCTCCACAACGCTTGAAAAAATTGTGATTTCTTTGTACGGTTGCGGAGCGAAAATCCGGATGGTACCCAGGCTAATACTGATCGGGACATAGAAAAACTTGGCTGATGATATGTACATATAACAGAACATAATGGTATAGGGGACATTCCTATACTCTTGTCAATGGGTACAATGGATAGTTTTAGTAGCCTGTTTCCAGGACCTACACAGACCAGTTCCTCGGCTCCAGGGCCAACATGCCCCCAAGGAAAATATACCACAGCCCTCCTGAGTTAGCCTAGGTGCCAGACTGTTTGCAGGGCCCTACACAGGCATACAATCTAGTCTATTTGGACAATATTTGCACTATTTTTCCAGCATCCTGAGGAGCCTGTTCGAGGTTATTTCAGCAGGAGGTAGAATAACAAGCGACTTAAACTCTCGTTCCCACGGCAGTAAGTAACATAAGGCCCACGCGATGACAGACGTGTCGTTCCCAGCCTTATTAAGCGCAGGTCGGAATAGTTCTGCTCGGTTCGATTTGGGTATGGTCGGTAGTGCGTCGACCCTAGTGGTGTATATATATACATGTATGCCTGGCCGGTCTCCGTTCCTTTTTATTTTACAGTAACACATCTCTATTTCATATTATTTTACTATGAAAAATTTTGATTTCTTGTTATTTTACAATGGTAAATCTTCATTTCCTTATTAAGCGCAGGTCGGCATAGTTCTGCTAGTTTCGATTTGGGTATGGTCGGTAGTGCGTCGACCCCAGCGACAAAAACGCCTGACATTGGGGTATGGCGTAGCGACAGCGTGCTCGACTCGGAACCGAGAGGTCCCGGGTTCGAGTCCTGACATGTCACCGATCTTGTGCCCTTGGGAAAGGCACTTAACACGACTTTTCTCACTTAACTCAAGTGAAAATGAGCATTGTCTTGTCCTCTATTCGTTTCCATGTGTGTATCCACTGGCCAGAGAGAGTCCAATACGGTGGGGGTCAGGACAAAAAAAACGGGCCATATATAAAAAGGTAACGATCTTCCGTCCCCCATCAACATCTGCTTGGAGAGTAGCCAGAGGCGTGATGTGGCCAGTCTAGCCATTCATCAGTCGCAAATTAAACATCTTCCCGAGGGAGGAGCAGCAATTATGCCGGGAAAAAGGGGCACGCGTCCGGACATTGTTTCTGCCCGTCCTACTCTCCAAGCAGAGGTTGTGGGGGAATGATCGTTACATTTTTATGTATGGCCGTTTTTTGTCCTGACCCCCAC
>NW_017804609.1:707541-767100 GCF_001625305.1 Branchiostoma belcheri | reverse complement strand
GCCGCGGACCTTCTCTGGCTAATGGATACTGCCTGGCCAATTTGATACTGTCTTCTTGCCACCGAAAGGGATCTGTTTGGAGATTAGGGCACGCGTCCGAACATTGTTGCTGCCCTTCTGTCTACAGTCATACAATAAGACATATCGGTGTTTAAGTACGTATCATGATGCTCGGGTCATCATTACTATCATTGGGTTCAACAGTTCACTGAAATCTGTGGCGTGAATTCGTGAGGAGTAGCAGAAAAGGATAGCATTTAGCAGAGTTTGTAAGTGTGTCTAGCTAACTCCACAACCAATCATTTTAAACATATTACATTTTATATTTATATACATTTTTAGTAAGTTGTTATTGTAAAATGAAAAGGAATGGAGATTTCTTACTGTATGTAAAATAAAAAGAAACGGAGATTTGTCATTGTAAAACGTAAAAAAAACTGGAGATTTGCTTTTGTGAAAGAAGTAGAAGAAGTACAGAGTCTTTGTTTGACAAAGAAGCTCATTGGTTTGACAAATTCCGTAGTGAAACCGTTCCCATATGAGCGTGAATGCACAAACTCACCGGTATTATATCTGCTAGATTAATCTTGTCATAATCTGGCTAGATTATGACAAGTTTTAACCCTGTAACATCCACAAAGTTACTATAGAGCTTTTTGCACCGTTGTTTTTAAATCCTGTAAATCCTGAAACAGTGAAAGAGTTCTTGAAACCGTTGTTTGGTTGAGTTCTTGGTAAACCCGTTCCAGTGTCGGTTTGAACACACAGCTACAGTGTAATCAGTGGACCCATCTCTTGGCCAGTTTACACTCGGTATCGGGTCATGTTCTCAAGGGCGAACTGTCTCTTCTAGCTCCTTTTATAGGCATCGGCCTAGTTCAGTTGGGAGATCAGTCAGTGGCGTTGATATCGTTTGAGGTTGTGTATTTTCCTACGGTATTTTTTGTTGTTTTTCGAGAATAAGTGCGAAAAAAAGGGCATGATGCACAGTACTAGTATACACGATTATGCCGTGGTGAAACTTAGAGCTTATGTTAGCTAGCCTCTACCAGGCACCGCGGATCGCTGGAAAAATAGTAGAAATTGGTCAAAATAAAGGGATAGTATACCAGCAAAATGTAGCCTCTCTGGTCGGCTAACTCCCCTGGTATACTATTACCTTTATTTGGCCAATTTCTACTATTTTTCCAGCGATCCGCGATGTTTGGTAGAGGCTGATGTTAGCGGCACAAAAATACACGAAAATTTAATGGCATAAACAAGGGGACATTAATCATTATGATTACGTGTAACAGATGTGATGTAAGTAAAACAATCATTTGAGGTTGTGTATTTTCCTGCTGTATCTTTTGTTGTTTTTGGAGAATAAGTGTGAACAGTTGCTCACGGCTGTTTCCTGAGCTCAGATTCCGGCAGCTGTTTGGATAAAAATCCTTCAAACTTGCTATCGATTTCCCGTGTCGTTTCAGTGCCGAAGAAAGATTATCAGAATGACCCGTCGAAAATGCTCGAGCTCTTCTCTTTCTTATGCAGGAAACTCATAAAGTTTCCATATCGTCTTTAATTCAATTTTTCATCTACAGGTAGAAGTGATCAGATTCTCTGTATTTGATACACCAGGTTCTGGATTGATATTGACCATCATGATTGACTTCCATAGTGGTGAATTCATTGTGAGAACGGAGCAAGAAACTCCTCTATCTCATTCGGCCTGTTGCAAAATCTTTGCGTATATCATGGTTTATAGTTTCATGTCCAGGTAGAGTTGCTTAGGTTCGTTTATTTTTTGCGTCCTAACTTTGTGTCTTCGTCTTGTTCATTGCCTCAGTAAGCAGCCTTGAAAATTCTACAATATGAAAATCGTACGTCAAACTATATGGAATTTGACCGCCCTTGTACCCGATCGGCAATCAGTCGGAAATGAAACATTTTACATTTTTTCGGTCTCTGCTTCCAGATTGACCGGTGCCAATCTCGGTCCCAGGGCGGTGTCCATCTCGGTCCCAGGGCGCGCCCAAATTAAAATTCCCATCCACAAATTTCACGCGTCGTTGGGCATTCAATCAGTCCGGAAAAATAACAGCTAATTAACTAGCCTCTACCAGGCTTCGGGAAGCGGCTGGGAGTAGCCTCTACCAGGCTTCGGGAAGCGGCTGGGAGTAGCCTCTACCAGGCTTCGGGAAGCGGCTGGGAGTAGCCTCTACCAGGCTTCGGGAGGCGACTGGAAAGAGTAGAAATTGGCCAAATGGAGAGACAACATGCCAGGGGAGTTGGTCTGCTGGAGAGTACATTTTGCCGTAGCTTCTACCAGGCTTCGGGAGGCGGCTGGAAAGAGTAGAAATTGGTCAAGTAGAGAAATAGCATGCCAGGGGAGTTGGTCTGCTGGAGAGAACAGTTTGCCGCTCCCGAAAAACTGTTCTCTCTAGCGGACCAACTCCCTCAGCATGTTATCTCTCTATTTGGCTAATTTCTACTCTTTTAGTCCATGGGCCAGACAAGATTTTGTTACCAAATCAAGGGACAAAACGCGAATGCCTTCATGTGATAGTCCTCCCCACAAGCTTTTTGAAAATGTATGATAACCATGTTGAGTGCCCAGCTTTGACCTTGTTATCTGACCTTGAACTTTGACCCTATGGGGACCATTTCCTTTCCTACTTATAATGCAAAGGGGAGTGTCAAATAATCAAATATCGATATTTTCCAACGTTACTTGGTGGCCAGATAAAACTGGAACAAAGGATTACAAAAATGTCAATTTTGTTCCGATATGTCATTTCTAAGAGAAGTTATGAGCTTTTGAAATTCGATTTTTCGGTAAAAATTGGTAAAAAAATGGAATGTTTACTTTTCAAACCCTGTCAAATATACAGATTGCATTTTTGAGCCTGGTTCATTAATTCATCTGATTTGTTACACTTTTCCCTACATTTTAAGCTTTAAATCGTAAAAATCCATCTATCCAATCTGGAGATATGAGTATCTAAAAGTTCCTATCCCCACAGGCCTTCTGTGGGGAAACCGTTGCTAGGGCCGTTGCTAAGGAGGCACTGGGCTGCTTTCCCAGTAAAATGTAGTGCATATCATAAGTAAAATGTGAAGAAAATTTTTATCGGTGGAAAATTGTTCATTTTCAGGGCCTCAGAAATTCATATCATGTTTCCATGGTAACCGTTGCTAAGGAAAATACATCTCCCTAGCAACGAAGAGGATAATACTTTTATACGGTTTCATAAATGGCAATAGAGGGATACCTGTGGGGGAATGCTTGTTTCCTGACGATGTTGAGTGAAGTATCTGAGTGTAGATATGAGGGAAGCTCATTTTGTTTGCAATTTGTCGCATTATTTGGGTGTTTTTAGCTAAAAATGTAGATTTCTGACACCTGTGCCATGATAAATGAAGCACTTTTGCTGAAAGTCGGTACAAACATGTAAGTTAACAACTGCCACGAATCTCTATGATCTGCCTATTAAATGCTGATGACTTCGTTTTTCTGAATAAATAAATCATGGTATTTTGTGTTTTTTCTATCCAAAAATGCACATTTTGGTTCATATGATAATGTCTAAAGAAACAATGGTGAAATTTATTATGAGCATTTCACAAAGTAAGCCACACTATTATATACAACAATATAAAGAAGCGTTGCAAATGTAACTTACTTCAAGACTTTGCCACAAAACAAGCCATTCTTTGACGCTAATAAGTTTAAATCATCATCAAAACCTGGCAAAGGTTAATGGTAAACAATAAATGAATACTTGTAGGACCTATTAGTTATTTCTTATTCTAAGTGAATCACTTGTAAGGTTCATCGCTGAGGAATGGAAGAAAGGCAAGTACAAGAACAAAAGAAAACTACACAGCAAGGTGCTTTTCGTTGCATGTGAGGAAGAGTGTCACAAGATTACATCAGAGAATATTGACATCGTCCCTGAGTTAAGTTCAACTCAGGAAGAAGCTGACACTCGAATAATCTTTCATGCCGCCTATATGCAGCAAGGATTGATGTCACTTGTTCCCGGCCGGGAAGAGTACATATGGCAAGTGAAACGCTGAAGTTTCCGGAAAAGGTCACCTGACAGCTCCCATTCTGTCCCTAGGAGTTTGAACATGTCTTGGAAGTCTTTGTTTTCTTTAACAAGTCGAAGAGCTGGCACATGTTCCACCATGTAATACGGGGCGCGCATTCCCGATCGTATGCCCCATGCCTCTCTGGTACCAGTGCGCCCACTTCGGCGTCAAATGTGATTTCAACTACAGCAAAAAAAAAGTAATTTCTCAGACAAGCATCCTTCACCCAAATCACGAAATCGACAGGACACGTAACCAAAGTCTGGAGACCCTGCGAGCTCACAACCCGATCGTGAGCAACAAACCTGTTTAGTACAAGTGTGCCTACTCCGACAGTGTGCTGTTACCCTGCTGACAAAAAGACGCCGTGACCTCACCGTGAAAACACCGAGAGGTACCCCTCCGGTTGCCGGCAGTCC
The DNA here is from genome assembly GCF_001625305.1 of Branchiostoma belcheri. Classification (NCBI taxonomy): domain Eukaryota; kingdom Metazoa; phylum Chordata; class Leptocardii; order Amphioxiformes; family Branchiostomatidae; genus Branchiostoma; species Branchiostoma belcheri. The sequence continues at coordinate 762,604 of NW_017804609.1, read as the reverse complement.
ACCGAGACACATTTGTTACGTCACAGGCCAGATGAACAGAATAAAGGTGTGTACTTCGTAAACCCGGGTAAAATGTGTGACGTCACAGATCAAATGATCACAACAAAAGCGTGAATTCTGCACTACTGGTCAGTTCAAGACATCATCAGAGAATCTGCCGGGTACCTGCCGGATGCCTGCCGGAAACCGACCAAAGAGGGTGACAAAATTTAACAAAATGCTACTGAAGGAAACTTTTAATTGTGACCACGACAGCCGATGCCCACCCGACTCCTAATCCCGACAGGGACCGGCCGGGGCTACATCCCCGACGGGCACCGGCGGGCAGGTCAATGCCTACTGTATGTTTTGTAGTAGGCATTATACGCGAGGCTAGCGGGTGGGACCGTGTTTTTTAGACCGTTTGACTTTGCTTTTGTACCGATAGGCACTTTAGAGTCAACTGCCTTGAGGGTGTGTACTTTATGAGAAAGGCCTTCTAACTACGCGTAGCTGTTGTAGTTGTGTACTCTCCAAGCAGAGGCTTGGATTTGGGGTTATTTTAGTGTGTTGTTAGGCTTTTTTATCGGGGTTTCTCTTTTGCACACTTAGGGTTCACAAAGAGAAACCCAGATAAAAAAGCCTAAAAACATGCCAAAAATAACCCCAAACCCAAACCTCTGCTTGGAGAGTAGTAGTTGTGTAGTAAGCGTATTACGCCTTGCCTTGGCGAGGCTACGGGTGGTACCATTTCTTTCCACGGCCGGACTTCGCTTCCGTGCTGATGGGCACTTAAAGTCCATCGCCTTGAAAAAAGATATTTATATGAAATGCTCTCTAACTACCAGTAGTTGATGTGGTTGTGTAATTAACGTATATCGCCTTACCGTGGTGAGGCGAGCGGGTCGGACCATCGTTTTTCACGGTCTGATTTCGCTTCTGTACCGACAGGCACTTTGAATACACAGCCTTGAGGACGGGTATTTTACAACAAAAGCTTCCTAACTACTGGTAGTTGCTGTAGTTGTCGTATTTCGCCTCGACTTGCAGACGCTAGCGGGTCGGACCGTCTCTTTTCAGGGGTCCACCGCCTTGATAAACGATATTTACAAGAAAGGCACTCTCTCTAACTACCCGTAGTTGCTGTAGTTGTCATATTTCGTCTTGCTTCGGAGCGGCTAGCGGGTGGGATTGCTTTTTCTACGGTCGGACCTCGCTTATGTGCCGATAGAGTCTACCACCAAAGTCCGTTGACAGGGCAGTGTCTATTTACGGGCCTACGTCGCTGAATGAGAATGTCTGTGCAAGCACACATTTAGAAAACCTTGCCGTTCCCTCCACACATCAGGCTAAAGGTATACATATACCGTATTGAACAGGCGCCTTCCAGGTTATAATGTACTCGGTCACACGCTGACTTGTGTTATCTGCCGGCTATTAATCCAACATGCCCCAATCCCGCATTGGGGCATGACACGCATGTTGTTTAGTCGGCTGGTGTTCAGGAGCAGTCTGACTATAGTCTCCAAGTAGAGGTTTGGGGTTATTTTTGGTGTGTTTTCAACTTTTTTATCGGGTTTCTAGTTGCACTGAATCCCCCCCCCACAAAAAATCCCGGGGACAAAAAGAAACCCCGACAAAGAAAGTTTAAAAACACGCCAAATTACTTTAACCCCAAACCTCTGCTTGGAGAGTAGTCTGACCAGATCAATTGATTTTCCAACCGAGGCCATTATGTCTGATTAAATCGCTTTAGGGTTGCCGGCCGTCCAACATCCAGTCGGCCCCCGAAGGGGTGTGGTCATATCAAAGATGTGTGGGGAGGGAGAGACAGAGAGAGAATACGCCCTATATATGTGATCACGTGATCGATTATGTGGAGTCAATATGGTTGTGTAAAAGGGCGTGTTGTTCCACTTCAAGTGGTACATGCAGTGGAAGGTAGAAAAACAACATGGTACAAGTAATAAACATGGGGAAGCCAGCTTTCAGTGAGCAAATTATAACCACCAGACCAGCTGCCGCGGCGTTGTGTAAGTTACTAAAACCAAGGACATAACATTGCCAAAAGTTTGCTACAGGAATACAATTGTTTCAGACGTTATACTAGTAATATGGATGTCGGTCGGACAAGTTCGTATAGCAGTGCGTGACGAGCTAAAGATTGCAAATTATGACTCAAAATGAACTAACGCGTTGTATCCATATGCATGTATCACATTCTGGGAAGCAGGTACATTTTGTAACTGGTTAATGTCGATCTGAATAAATTTTCAAGTCTCAAGGTTCGCCTCTTTAACTTAAGATGACAGCCATAAGACCACTAGGTTTGAACCAGGAGACTATAAGGTTTCCTCAAGGCGGTGGACTCTACGTGTCTATTGGCACAGAAGTGAACTCAGGCTGTGAAAAGAGACGGTCCCGCCCTCTAGCCTCGCCAAGGCAAGACCCAATACTCCAACTTCACAAACGTAGTTAGAAAGCATTTTTATATGATATACAATTCCTTAAGACGGTGGACTCTAGGTGCCTATCGGCACAGAAGCAATCTCAGACCGTAAAAAAAGACGATATCACCAGCTAGCCTCGCCAACGCAAGGCGTGATACGCCAACTACACAACTACAACTACGCGTAGTATGAAAGCCTTTCCTATAATATTACCTTTCCTCGAGACTGTTGACTCTGAGTGCCTATCGACAGGAAAGCGGTCAAACCGTGAAAAAAGACGGCCCCACCCGCTAACCTCGCCAACTACAGCAACTACGCGTAGTTAGGACTCTAGGTTCCTATCGGCACAACAGTTAACTCAGGCCGTGAAAAGAGACGGTCCCGCCCGCTAGCCTGCCGTGAAAAGAGACGGTTCCGCCCACTCAGGCCGTGAAAAGAGATGGTCCTGCCCGCTAGCCTTGTTAAGGCGTAATAGCCCGCTAGCCTTGTTAACTACATAACCGTTAGTACAGCAACTACGCGTAGTTAGACTGTCTTCCTTATAATATACCTTTCCTCACACGGTGGACTCAGACCGTCTAAAAAGACGATATCACCCGCTAGCCTCGCCAAATCAAGGCGTATAATGCCAACTACACAACTAGCATAACAAAATTGAGAATCAGCGCACATTGTCTTCAAATCGAAAAAGGTCGACACCACAACACACCAGCCACTCAGAGACTGTGTCCCATATGTAATGAGAATATTGAAGATGAATTTCACTTTGTTATGACATGTCCCACCTATAGAAAAGAAAGAGATTCATTGTTACAGACTATTACCACTAAGACAAAGTTCACCCAATCTAGTACACAGTACGATACATTCTATGAATTATTGTCATGTCCTACTACCATATCTGCTTACGTAGGTCAATTTCTGTACACCTTATTCATAAGCGAGACCAAATCATCATTTCATGAACATATTGTGACTCATATACTGTATAGATAGTAGTTTATAGTAAGAAATGTAATAAGATAGTTTAGTTTTGTAGTATTGTTGTATTACTGCCACACATTGTACCATGTACAATTGTCGAGCAATAAAGTTCATTCATTCAATTCATTCATTCATTCAATTCAATTCAACTACAGCAACTACACGTACTTAGGAAGCCTTTAACTTTATAATATAGTTTTCCTCAAGGCGGTCGATTCTAAGTGTCTATCCGCAAAGACATGAAGTCAGGCCGTGAAAAGACGGTCCCGCCTGCTAGCCTCACCAAGGCAAGGCCTAAAACCCTAACTACACAACTACAGCATCGGGTTAATGTTAACATAAGCTTTTCTTTCTTACTATATTTCCCGCCATTTTCCCTTATCTATGATGTCATTTTACGTCATTTAGACGTTGTTTGCGGTTGCTTAAGACATAATAAAATCCAACAAGATATCAACATTCAATCGGACACTCCATCTTTAAACGTTTTGCCCACAGGTATCCCTCTATTGCCATTTATGAAACCGTATAAAAGTGCTCATAATAAATTTCACCATTGTTTCTTTAGACATTATCATATGAACCAAAATGTGCATTTTTGGATAGAAAAAACACAAAATACCATTTATTTATTCAGAAAAACGAAGTCATCAGCATTTAATAGGCAGAGATTCGTGGCAGTTGTTAACTTACATGTTTGTACCGACTTTCAGCAAAAGTGCTTCATTTATCATGGCACAGGTGTCAGAAATCTACATTTTTAGCTAAAAACACCCAAATAATGCAAAAAATTGCAAACAAAATGAGCTTCCCTCATATCTACACTCAGATACTTCACTCAACATCGTCAGGAAACAAGCATTCCCCCACAGGTATCCCTCTATTGCCATTTATGAAACCGTATGAAAGTATTATCCTCTTCGTTGCTAGGGAGATGTATTTTCCTTAGCAACGGTTACCATGGAAACATGATATGAATTTCTGAGGCCCTGAAAATGAACAATTTTCCACCGATAAAAATTTTCTTCACATTTTACTTATGATATGCACTACATTTTACTGGGAAAGCAGCCCAGTGCCTCCTTAGCAACGGCCCTAGCAACGGTTTCCCCACAGAAGGCCTGTGGGGATAGAACTTTTAGATACTCATATCTCCAGATTGGATTGATGGATTTTTACGATTTAAAGCTTAAAATGTAGGGAAAAGTGTAACAAATCAGATGAATTAATGAACCAGGCTCGAAAATGCAATCTGTATATTTGACAGGTTTTGAAAAGTAAACATTCCATTTTTTTACCAATTTTTACCGAAAAATCGAATTTCAAAAGCTCATAACTTCTCTTAGAAATGACATATCGGAACAAAATTGACATTTTTGTAATCCTTGGTTTCTGATTTATCAGTCCACTAAGTTTAAATCTCAAAAACATCCATATTTGATTATTTGCCACTCCCCTTTGCATTAAAGTCGAAAAAGACATGGTTCGTGTAGGGTCAAAGTTCAAGGTCAGATAACAAGGTCAAAGCTGCCACGCTGCAACGGTTATCATGCATAATGATTAACTAGAGGACCCAACCTTTCTAAAAAACCAAGTCATCCTTTGTCCTTCTGTTTGGTAACAAATTGTCATTTTTGGGGACCTGGCCCATGGACTATTTCAGCCGCCTCCCGAAGCCTGGTAGATGCTATATTCAATTAGGACTCCCTGAGTCGGAAAAAAACAGCTACTGTAATTCTTGATTTTTTTTCACTGTACTGTTATGTTCACTGTTTTCACTGTCACTTCTGTACCGTGAACTTATCATTACAGTTAACAAATAATTCCTGGACTTTCTTTTTCCTGCACCTGTCGCCAACGTGAATATATAGTTCCGTGAACATGTCCATTTTTCTCAGACCGTGAACTTTTGCTACCGTGAACATAAAGTGAATTTCAGTTAATTAACAACAGTCTGTGGCGGGCGTGTCGAGTGTGGTGTGGACTGACACGCGACTCTTCATAAACATGCCTCAGATTTCTACCATTCCTGGAGATAAAATAAACTAAACACAGGTTTCGTTGAGAAAATAAGAACTGAACAAAAATATTCATTTTGATTTCCAAGACAAAAAAGAGGTACTCAAAATAGTGTAATAAAGTAATTAAAGTGCCCATCCAATTTACTGTAGAATTGACTTCAAAAACATGACTCGCATTTCAACCATTCGTGGCGATAAACAAACTACAGACATTCAGAAAAAAATATTGCAATGGATAAAGAATATGGACTTTTATCTTCAAGACAAAGGAGAGGTATTCACCAGTCATTTAAGCGTCCAACAAATTCACAGTAGTTTACTACTTGACAAACTATATTGACTTTCTTGTCCAAGATATGGAAGAAATATTTCAACTATTCCTAATAATAAACAAAAAGACCGGTTTCATTCTGTGTCATTTGAGAAAAATATTGCAATGAATAATAATTACTGATTTTGATATCCAAAACAACAGTTTGCAATGATGATCTTTTATTAGCATGACGATGAACTCCCCAAGCAAATTAACCTTCCAATTTGGCTAAATCTTACCATTTTGAAATGGTAAATTTTACTAATTAAAAGCCTCCGACCGTGCAATTTGCGGTAGGGACTCCAGCAGTGCCCAGATTGTAAAAAAAAACTCTCCAAGCAGAGGTTTGCGCTTCCGCCTAGTTTTGAGATAATCTAGGTGATTTTATCTTTGCCTGTTTTTGCACGGTGTACGATATCAAAACGCCTTGCAAGTGATGAAGCAACGGTACAACCTAGATTCCGTACCTGTGCCCTTATATCGCCTATCGTACCGTACAGAGTAAAACTAACTCCACATGTGTACTTACTGCTCTAAGTATACAGGATATAGATAGATCCACAAGTCTCCTACCGTGTCAACGGCGCGAACAAGTCTAATCGTAATATCGAAGCAGATACAATGTCGAGCTAAGGAGGCTTTTTTCGTCGATTTTGTTTGTTTGTTTGTTTGTTTGCTTGCTTGCTTGTGCTTCCGATTTATTTGTCAGCCCTTTCACAACTGTATACTAGTAATCAAGGAGGTTGAAGAGAGAGTGCCAAAGACACGCGTTTCTGCTTGGAGAAAGATGTTACAAATTCATTGAAATTGCAGAGACTCTTTTTGTCAATCTTTAAAATTTATCTAGGCTACTTCCAGGGACTTAAGTCTGTCACCGCTGAATATCTTCACATCCGTCACTGATTTAAGACGCTCGGCCGAAAAGCAATCCTGATCTGAAGATGCGGATAAGATCTCGCGATAAGATCTCGCGTGAATTAAGGCCGAGCGAGACTTCCATGCCCAAATATGGGGAGGTATTTCTGCCCGCGGAAGGGAGGGGGTCGCCTGTCACGTGACGGCGTCGCCTGGGAAACACGTGGCGGGAAAGTTATTTCCAAGTAGATGTAGGGTGTAAACGCTTGTCTGCTTTTGTTATCTTTACCTTTGCAAAAGAAAAATGCATTGTGACCTGAACTAGACGGATATTGCCATGGTAACTGGTGCTGTAGCAGACACCCTGTGGTGTTGGGTTACATTATGTAGCAGAACAGACAGGGGCTGGTCACCATATACATGAATGTGTAACAGAGCAGTAGTTTGTTGGGCTAGACAATGTGAAGGTAAACATTACGCATTTTCTTCTTGATTTCAAAGTTTATTTCAGTTTTGATAAAGTGAAACTTCAATTCGGCATAATGAGGATCGAGATTTTGGAGACTTCTTACTCATTCATAGTGTAAGCATTTTAATGATAGTGATGATGAAAGTCCACATAGGAAACAGTCAACATCTAGTCATCGCATCTCAACGTTAATGATCACATTCCTTCCTCTTAAAGAATGTTGATTGACTAATCAAGTACCAATTGGCGAATTCTTCAAGCCCAATTTTCCCTAATGGGGACACTTCGCGTGGATAAGGCTTTATCGTGCAGAGATAAGATGTGTCGCCACCGTCTGGACATTTATCGCTACATTCTAGACATTTAATGCTACATTCTAGACACAAATGTGGCATTCCTGAAAAGTAACAAAAGTAGCAAAGGCCACTTCGTGTGGATAAGGCTTTATCGTGGAGAGATAAGTAAGACATGTCGCCACCGTCTGGACATTTATCGCTACATTCTAGAGACAAATGTGTCATTCCTGAAAAGTAGCAAAGTGTGGCCAATCTGCCTAAAGAGCTGTGATAGCAACTATTTAGCTAGTCTCTACCAGACATCTGATTGCTATAGAATAGTTGAAATCGGCAATAATATGCCAGAGGAGTTAGCCAGCCATAGAAGTACCAACAGACGAATGTATGAATTTCACAATGTGAGTACATAAAATCCTGTTTACTTCTCAAAAGCCAACATCAGATGAGCTAGAAAGCACGAATAGAAAGTTATCTAGAAAACGAGAAACCGAAGATCATATGCTAGTACAGTAACATATATACAGTAACAGCATACAACTGAGAAAGATATGCTACTATAGTGAAGCGCCCCGCAGCGAAGTATAGCCGTAGTGCAGCGCCGTTAAATGTCAAAATATGCCTTTGCGCTTACAGCTGCCTAATATAGAACATCTCAAAGATGTCAAACAACAAAGTCACTGTGCCATGTGCGTGATGTGGTGTAGAAGGATCTTTCAACCTTCAACTTTCAACATTAAACTTTCAACCTTCAACTTTCAACTTTCAACCTTCAACCTTCAACATTAAACTTTCAACCTTCAACATTAAACTTTCAACCTTCAACTTTAAACCCGAGACGAGGTGGGGGTTTCGTTTACATCGCGTGTGGATGCGGTTACGCTGTTGTCGCCGCCCGTCTTAAGACGCTTGTTTGCGTTTCGCTGCTCTCGGAGCTCTAAGGCTTCCACAGCCCTCCTTAGTTCCTTCTCAGTCTTCTTCTCAGCCGTTTCTTCCAACACCTGTGCTCCTTGAGACATTAGCTGAAACACCGTCGCCAAAAACGCGAGTCCGACCACAAAAACCATCGTCATCAGAATCCTGTACGGTTCCCAATAGTCAATCCCCTTCTGTAAACCCGCTACATAGTCTCCGAATCCTATCGTACTGAGGGATATAAAGGTAAAGTATAGAGATTCAGCGTAGCTCCATCCCTCAACGTGTGAGACTATCACAGACGGTACAAGCCAGAAGATTGTTACGCCCGACACGAAGAAAATCGCCGCAACCAGTCGACGCACTCTTCGGGGGAGCCAGCCTGGTCGCTTGCGGCTTAAACTCTCGGTTCCCCTACGGACTACGTTAGCCATGATCTCCCCCATTCCTCCTATGACAGCCAGCATGAGCGGAATGCCGACCATCCCGTAGATAACACAGAATGCCATCCCGGGGCCAGTTGTAGGCGTGATGAACCCGTAGCCTATCGTAGTCACCACAGTCATACTGAAGGCAAACGCTGCTGCAAAATCCCACTGAGGTGGTGAGCTTTCCATCTCAGTACTAAGCGGGTCTATCCCGTGTTTAGTCGCTTCTACTGCTTTGTGTATCATCTCGTATAGTTCTCTTTCTGTAAGCAGGAATATTGGAGCGTCCTGAGGGTCGAAACATTGTTTGTCTGACCCCGTGATGTTGTGGAATCTTACCGCGACGTCCTTGGCTACAGACTCGGCAATGGTCGCCACCTGGTCCCGAGGGATACAGTTAGGCGGTGCGGTGGGTGCCACGGTCCCGGACGAATCTTCTCCCTCTTCGCACCCGTGCTTGAGATGCCTGCACACCGTCTTGTTCCTACGTTGCTGGAGCTTACGATGGAAACCGAAGATGTCTTCACGAATCTTGAGCTCCTCACGATGTTCCAACGCATGGAAGACGCCAGCGCCAAGGAGGAGATACAAGAACCCCAAGAATATCAACACCAACAAAGCCCATTTCTTCATGGCTTGGTTATTATAGAGAGAGAAACGCTGCAGAGTTTGCTTGGAACAAGCGATGTCCAAAATGTAGGGTGTTAAGAACGGCCCAAAATAGCGATGTCAAAGAGCACATTTCACAGGCAATGTCTAAATCCTGACTACGTGATGGCGTTTTGGTCGGCTTCATGCGATGATAACAGCACTCGTTAGTGCCAATTACTTTTCTTGTGGTCTCGATTACGAACAAAAGCGACTACTTCTATACAAAACACGCCATATAAGTGGTTCATTTGGCACAGATGGAAAAGCGCATAGCTTTAGCCTTGGTCACAACCCGCCGTACGTGCTTTTTGTCCGTACGTTTTTTTGGGAGGCTACGTCTGCTACGTTTTTCTGAAAACGTAGGGTGACCGGCCGAGGGAGTACGTCACTCGCACGGTTGCGAAAGGTGTACATGCACTTTAAGTTCTACGGCGTGTCTGCGTGCTCCCAAATCCGTAGGATTCCGTACGAAGGATGCCACGCACGGATGCCCTACGTTTGCCCACGTTTTTGCACGTAGACAGCACGCAGAAGCACGTACGGCGGGTTGTGACCAGGTCTTTTCTATGTGAAGCAAGGTCTACAAAAAAACAAGGCCTGCCGAAGAGTTAAACCTCCTTTTTATATACAATGTAGTTCATTTTATGGGTATAAAAGCGACCATTTCTATACAAAATATACCACATGTACATGGTTCATTTGGCAAAGATGGAAAAGCGCATAGCTTTCTGTGTGGAACAAGGTCTACCAAAACAAGGCCCGTCACAGAGCAAATTTTGCACTGCAAAAGCTAAAATTACATTTTTGCACTTCATTTTATGTGTATAAAAGCAGCCACTTCTATAAAAAAAATACACATGTACGTGGTTCATCTAGTAAAACAAGGTCTACCACAACAACAAGGCCTGTTAAAGAGCAAATTTCGCATTGCAATGGTTAAACCCACAATACGTGAATGTGTGTTTGTTGGGGTTTATATGCTATCATAACAGCCACACTGGATGCTACATTGTGGCAACCATAATTGTCTGTATCGTTTTACGCTTCATTTGTTACGTATAAAGACCATTACTGTAGAAAGGATACTGATTGCACACGGGTCATTTAGCACAGATGAAAAGGCAACAATTTCAAAACATGACTATTACTGTATAAGCTGCCAGATGTATACTATGATAACAAGGTCTAAAGACGCAAATGAAAAACTAGAAAGGTAACATTTACATGGCAAATGCATAATGTTTACCTTCGCATATGGTTTGCTCTGTTAATTCTTACTCAAACACGTTCATACATATGGTGACAGGAGTCTAAATCCCTCCTGCTATAAAATTACAACATGATGTAACCCAACACCAGTTACCATGGTGACAGACGGTCTGGTTCAGGTCATTGACCTTATATGTTTGGATAGGAAGAAGAAACAGAGCAAAAATAATATGTTTTCCTCCGGTAAACATAAAAAGATACATGACTATTACTGCATAATTTGCCAGATCTATATACTATGACTACAAGGTCTAAAGGCACAAATGAAAAAAAAAGCAACAACAACAACCCTGCTATTATTATCAATTCCAGAAATTGGGGCTCAGCAGAAAGTAACAAGAACCCCAAAAGTTTCCTTTTTTATGTTCAAACTGAGAGATATACTCATGCTGTAGAATATGACTTACAAGTCACACAAGACTCTGCCCACGGTCATATCACCGGAGTGACATACCATCATCTCTCGATATGGTAGGGTGCCAACTATTACAACAGCTGGGTCTGACCAAAACAATTAAACTTCACCTTTCCGATTCCAGAATTGGACTGGCCCTTATTAGTACATAAAAAACCACAAGCGGCTGGAAAGAGTATACATTTTCCAGATAACATGACAGGCCCCGACATGTTTATTCATGTTTATTATCTAGATAATTTATACTCCTTTCCGGGAGTTGGTCCAGTAAATGTCTAGAGTTATAAGTTCAAGGGTTAGGTGTAACAAGTCGATTGGTGTAATATAGCCAGCTACCACCGCGCCGCGTGAATACGAAGCTGGTGTGTTACGCCGAAAGGCGGTTATACCTGCTTTACAGATGCAGATACAGACAGAAATGAGCACAGTTTGCCTCTAGTGAGAGCTGTACTTTCTTTGCACTTGTCTAAAAGATGGTATGTTATTTGGCCGATTTCTACCATTTCCAGTCGCCCCTGAAGCCTGGTAGAGGCAAGAAAGAACAAAGACGTATTTGTTACACCCTGATTGTGTACATTCCTATACCTTTGTGTCTGGTTAAATAGAGACAGATAGTCCGTGGATCAATTTACCGGTAAACCTCCACTGAGAGGTGCCAATAGTCCCACCTGCTACCTTGACTGGACATTCCTCTGTAATTGCTTTTTTTTTTATTCCAACAATTCATGGCAACACATGGTCACGGCACCCTCAAGTTTTTCAACTTATTTTATTCTGCCACCAACACAGAGGACAAATACAGGGCAGGACAATACTCATGCATTTTCACTCGAGTTAAGTGAGAAAAGTCGTGTAAAGCTGTGCCTTTCCCAAGGGCACAAGATCGGTGGCATGTCAGGATTCGACCTCGGGACCTCTTGGTTCCGAGTTGAATGCTCTGCAGTTACGTCACACAACCTGCAAATCTTTCTAGCTTGTATCAAGCATTCTGGCCTATAGTTTATTTATTTATTTTTTATTTATTTATTTATTTAATTGTCTCTTTGGTATGTACAAGAACATGATAGGGAATGAAATGATGCTGTAAGTTTTACCAAATCTACAATTCGTTGGTCTGCAATCTGCATTTGTGAAATGTGTTGTGTTTGGGAAGCCTGCTACCTAGGCTATTCAATCACACGCTTGAGGGGTCCTGTACCCCGGGCGCTTCTGTGCCGTGCTTGGTGAAGCATGGCGTCATCAGCAGGCAGGTCAATGACCTCAGTACTATGGGGATACTGGAAAGACCTCGAGATACTTATAATCTCCAAGCATGTGTTTTGGTGACTGCAAGACAGTATATAGCCTGATTAAATCGCTTTACGGTTGCCGGCCGCCCAACATCCAGCAAAACGCACTTTACACGACGTTCCTGACTTCGTTCAGGTGAAATGAGTATTGTCATGTATTTGTCCCGTGTTGGTGGGGCATTAATATAAGTAGAAAAAACTTGAGTGTGCCGTCACCACGTCTGGTGATTACATGTTTGTTTATTTGTTTATTTGTTTATTTAAATTTTTCACAAAGTGAAAGGGAGGGCAAAACAGGTGCGAAGCACCTTTGCTAGTTGCCCTCCCATGTTGGAATAAAAAAAAACATCCAGCCGCCCCCCGAAACGGGGCCGCAATAAAAGCTTCCAATTTGCTGTAGTATGTATTCTGTATGTTCACTGTACTGGAAAATCCTGCTTTTCTTCACTACAAGCACAATGAACATTACAGCATGTTACAACAGGTTGTGACAGACTATTCATTAAGTCGCTTTCAATGCCACACGATATGTGAGGTACATGCGGGTTCCGTGGACCGAACATCCTCTTCGCTTAAAGCACAACAAACATTGGAATAAAAATGAGACGTCGCAACCACTATTATAATAACTTATAGGACATACCTGTATTGGTTGTGAGAAAAGCACGCTTTATACAGTATATACAGGTTCTATGTACCGAAAAGCCTGTTATTCTTGACTTTGAGCACAATGAACAGTGCAACAAAAATAGTCACGGCCAAACTATAGCTTAAAGGGCACAAACAATGTAATTTCCAAGCAGATCTTTCGGTGGGGGTAAGACAGTATCATATTGGCCAGCCTTCGGTGGGCAAATGGATACAGACTGGCCAATTTGATACGTTCTTACTCCCACCGAAATATCTGCTTGGAGATTAGCATTAATGCACTGGTTTTCAAGCCCACATGCTATGTACACTATATACAAGATCTATGTACCAAAAACCCTGTTATTCTTGACTACAAGTACAATGAACATTACTACAATAACAAAATATGCCACTATCCAAATACAACTTATACTTTATAGGACAGACACTATAATACACTGATTGTGACAAGGCCACGCGTTATGTACAGTATATACCGATTCTATGTACAGAAAATTGGAAAAGGTCTTGCATGGTCATAGTTTGGAATGGATGACAAACAGAAATTCCTCTCTTGGTAGTGCAGAACGCTATGAAGTGTTTTGTAAGGTCTGGGCTAAATCAAAACACACGAAACGTACAGACGTACATAAACATACATGACACGAACTTGACTACGTTTAGACAACACACATTTGGGTCTATCATCATTAAGAACAAAAACAAATTAAGGGTCTAAAAATATATGTACATCTTGCTGCATCTTTGTCACATCTGCCAGACATCCATAGTGAGGACTGAGGACTCTAGTGTACTTGGTAGCAACAAATTCCACTCTACAGTAGTGCTAGGTACTACCTTTTTTGTACCCTTCGATCGTTTATAAGTCTGATACTGGAGTTTTCCACATACATCTGCCAGTCATACCTATGAGGATGCAGTGTTCCACTCCACCGTAGTTCTAGACAAATGCGACCCGTCCATCCTTTTCTAACTGTTGTATGTGAGTTTTACACCTACATCTGCCACACGTGTTGCTTGGCTTGCCTTTCCTGAGCTCCAGGGTTATCCACGATCATGATGAGCGGCACACGCGGCCTCCTGGTGCTGCTCTGCCGGGGTGTCACCACCGGAGTTTCCGTTTCTCTCATTGTTTCCTCTTCATCGGTCTGCTCTTGCGCTTCCTTCTTGTTGTCTCCATCACTTTGCCCCTCCTTCTCCTCCGCTGCATCTTCTCCAAGATTCTCCTCTCCTGTCGTCTCTTCTCCTCCCTCTATTTCCGCTTCCTCTTCAATCCTGTCCTCCACTTTCTTGATAGCTTGTGAGATGAGGTCGAAGATCGTGGCTAAGAACGCCAGGCCGACGAGGATCCAGATCTGGGTGAGGATCCGGTACCCTTCCCAGTAGATCTTTTTCTGGATCCCCGTCACGAAATCCCCAAACCCGATCGTGCTAAGTGACACGAATATGAAGTACACAGACTCTAAGAAGGTCCACTCTTCAACAAAGTGGACGACGTAGGCCGGCAATGCGAGGAACACACCGCAGCCCAAGATCAGGCAGAATGTCCACGCGATGTGGGAGGCAGTAGCGGGACTGCACTTGGGGTGCCGCTTCTGGATAGCGTTGGTCACCTTCCGTACGACTTCGCTCATGCCACCCGCTATCCCACTCAGGAATGCAGCCGTGAGAGGGATCCCCAACAACGCGTAGAAGATGGTGAAGACTCGCCCGCCCGTAGTTTTAGGGGTGGTAGCGCCGTAGCCGATGGTGGTGACTACGGTCATAGAAAATCCTATGGACGGCATGAAGTCCCAGTTAGGCGGAGAACTGTCGGTTTCGTCGCTAAAGGGATCGAGTCCGCTCTCCGAGGCGGTCCAAACGGACTCCATGATGCCTTCTAGTTCGTGCTGAGTCAGGATGATTATGGGGAGGTGTTTGCGTTTGATAGTGTTGACGGTTCTGGTAGTGTTGTTGCTGCCAGGCCATTCGTATGTCTCCCAGGTCAGGTTTTGGACTGCCTTGTCTAGGTAGATATGTGCTTTCCGTACCAGCTTTTCTACTTGGCGTTGTGTAAGAGGAAGGTCGGGGTTCTTCCAGTACCCTGTCGTGGCGTTTTGGAAGTAGTCGTCGTCGAACATCCATTCGAAGTGTTCCTGCTGCTCCTTCTGCACCTTAAAGGTGTTTTCTCGCACCGTCTTCTCGTGTGGAGACTCCAAGACGTGAAACACTCCTCCTCCGATGAACAGGTAGCCGAGAAAGGCCACGGCTAAGGCGAGAAGAGTCGTCTTCTTCATTTTTCTGTAGCTTGACGTTCCCTCACGGGCGGCTGAACAGGACTCGGTTTTTCAGAAGCGGCGTTAAAGATAGGGAGCCACAAAGCCAAGCTAATAAATAATTCAAATGCGGGCGAGGTCTCTAAGACTCTATCTTACAAATGTGGCATGACGGTCCCCGCCCAGTAGTGAGAATTGCATTTAAGCGAGTTACCGCCGAATAATACATAGCGAGTATACCGCCCAGTACGCCGAGTGGTATTGTATGGAGGTATGTTATGAAGCGAGGTCAGTATTGTTTGAGTTGAGTTTGAGTTTTATTCAGATCCACAATTAGCCTCAAAAGAGGCTATTTTTCCTGTGGTCTACACATTACATAGATATATACATACATTTATTACAATTGAAGAAAAGCGTACAAAGACATTACAAAGTTAACAGTATGGAGTAAAATAACACAGTATTGTGTTGAGGGATTATTACTTCTTATTACCGCCAAGTACCATTGAATGTAGGTATGTTATGGATTGGGAAAGGTATTGTACTGAGAATTGCATTGTACCACGGTACGTAAAAGAATGGGGGCCGTATTACGTTGTGTTATGTTGAGGAATTGTTAGTTTTCATTGCGTCCAGGCGCTAACTTGCAGGAGATTTTTTACTGGTGTAGATTTTAGAGGGTGACACTCAGTGCTCAAACTGGTGGACACATGCTAGAAGTAAACTCTATTGAGTCTGTATTTTTGCTCACACGAGAACACCCCTCACAGAGACTGCATTGGTCTCGCCCAGGGCTGTATGACTGCGGCAACAGGTGCATCCATATGGCTTGCGGGGGTGTGTGGGTGTAGGTTTCTAACAAAGGTGGCAGTCACCGTACTGTACAGTGTACTATCATATAAAAAGGTATGAAACATAGCGGGGTCACTATTTTTTATTTCAACATACAAACAATACAATACATAGTGGTGACGCACTCAAGCAATACGCTTATATTCACGTCACCACTAGATACAAAAATAAATATTACAACACAAGACAAAACTATGTCATATGGGTATGGTTCAGGTCACAAGAAAACAGAGTTAGGCTATCAAAATATTATGTTATGTTGAGGGAATGTAATTTTTTGTTACCGCCCAGTACCATTGTATTGAGGTAGGTCATACCAAGTGGAAACAGTATTGTATGATACCAGACTGCATCACTGTTTGTACATAGAAATTTATATCACCATGACCTGTATTTGCAAAGGCATAAATGTACAATAGAGGTCTTTCATTCATTCATTCATTCATTCATTGTATGCGTTGTGTTGTATTGTATTAGATGTGATGCAACAGTTGTTGCCTGGGTCTACACTCTATTTGTAAGAGTACTATAAGCAATGGTTTAAAACATTGAAAAGCCATTCCTGGCAAATTTTACCAACCATAACCCATTCAGGCATTGAACTAGATACTAGGAGACACAGAGACTGCAATGGAATCGCCCAAGTTTGCCTGACTGCAGTAACAGTTGCATAACTGGGGGTGGGAGGAATAAGAACACCCCTTGCAGACTGCAATGGTCTCACCCGAGTCTGTTTGACCGCAGCAACAGGTGCAGGGCATCCTCACGAGAACACCCCCACCCACATGACTACAATGGTCTCGCCCAGGCCTGTTATGACAGGTGCATGGCAAATCAGTCGTGACATCACATCATGCTCTGCTACAACAAAACAGTGTCTGGGTTACCAGCTGTGAACTTGGGGACACGGGTTATGGTTGTGCGTCTTGGAAAGGACAAAACCTTTGCGGTGGGACATGAACTTGGCTGATAGGAAGGAAATGGACCAGGAAAGGTTTTAGGCATTGAATAAAATTTGACCGTGACTTTGAAATCCACAGGAACAAGAGAAATATCTCGATTTGTTTCTCTGTGCTCTTGTTGCTTACCTATTTGTAATACCTTTTTGTGTTTAACTGTTTATATTTACATGTTTTCATTTACCTGTTTGTTTTCCAGGCTGTGCTGCAGTAGAAGAGGGCCATGAAGTCAGGTTGATGCAGAACCTGTTTATATTTACCTGTTCTTGTTTACCTGCTTGTGTTTGTATTTACCTGTTTGTTTGTTCTCCAGGCTGTGCAGCAGTAGAAGATGAGGGCCATGAAGTCAGGTTGATGCAGGATCTGTTTGCTGACTACAACTCCTTTCCCCGACCCGTCTCCAACACGACTCACATTGTCAGCGTCAAGTTCGGGCTGTCGCTCTCCCAGATAGTCGGACTGGTAGGTACCTGGGGTAGACAGTTGGGCTGGTCAGTAGCTGTGGGATGGATGGATGAATGGATGAAGGAATGAGTGAGTGAGTGAGTGATTGAATGGATGAATGAGTGAATGAATGAATGGACAAATGAATGAATGGATGAATGGATGAATGAATCGATGAATGAATGAATGAATGAATAAATGATTAATTGATTGATTAATTAATTAATTAATGGTCTCCAACACAACTCACATCGTCTCGGTCAAGTTTGGCCTCTCACTGTCACAGATAGTCGGGCTGGTAGGTAGCTGTGGAATGGATGAATGAATGAATTGATGAGGGAGGGAGGGAATTAGTGAGTGAGTGAATTGAGATTAACTACACTTTAGCTTTCATAAGGCTAAAGAGATACAAGAGTGGGCCTAGGTAGCTAGTATGGGATAGGTATGAACTTTAAGAAGCATTTTTGTTGTCTCTCACTGTCACCGTCATTGCTTGGACAATGCCCATAGACAGCTAACCAATAGGGAAGAAGTTACAAACCTCCTGTAAGAATAGACCAATGACTTTTCGGAAGACATGTCATGTGGACAAGGATACTGGAAGTGCCAACATAAGTTTGTTTACTCAAGTTGTGCCACCACTATGTCTGTATTTGTCTGTGACCCGGAAAAAAAACTATACATAGATACTTAAACTTATACTTATACTTTTTTCTGTAAGTGCTTCTGGACACTGCTTGAAATGGTTATTGAAATGGTATCTTATTTACTTTTCTTGTGTCTTAAAGAACATGAAGGACCAGGTGATGACGACAAGTGTGTGGCTGAAGCAGGTAAGTCAACTTCCTTTGCTTCAGCACCATCATCATGACAGGAAACCATTGGCATGATATACTATCAAGAGTATACGAACAACTAAATCAACGTGCAGAAATACGAGGTTGTCTCTGATTCTTGGTTCTGGATAAAGCGCGGTTCAGAAATTTCAGACTGCTGTAAATTACAACACAATTCAGGAGTTACTCCTGCCGTGTTTTTATCAAATAAAGTTCAAAGGATACAGCAGGCAGGACAAGAATCTGAGCAAAAATGCCACTCATTCAGTCATTGTGCAGTATAAGAGATGACTATCCAGAATGATATAGGAGGAAACACATGAATAGGCTAGAAAGGTAAACATTTACAAAGTAAATGCATAGTGTTTACCTTCGCATATGGTCTGCTCTGTTAATTCTTAATTACCGAAACACACATTTCATATATGATGATAGGAGTCTAAATCCCTCCTGCTAAAATTGCAACATGATGTAACCCAACATTAGTTACCATGGTGACAGACGTCTGGTTCAGGTTATTGACCCTTGTACCCTTAGGTCTGGGAAGACTACAAGCTGAAGTGGGATCCCGCAGAGTATGATGGGATCACGCGGATCAAGGTGCCCGTGGACATGATCTGGATCCCAGATGTGCTGCTCTACAACAAGTGAGTAGCAACAGACACTTTCGGAAGTATTCTTTTGGGTGGCTGGTTTGTTTGTTTTGTGTCAGAGCAGGGGTTGACCACATGTGGGTGGAAGATTGACAGGCAGAATGACAGAAAGGCAAAGGATCAGAGAAATTAGGGTATAGCTATTGTGCTGCTTTACAACAAGTTTACTAAGTAGGGCCAAATCAAATCTAATTCATGGTTAGTGTCATCTTGACTCCGTACATGATGTGAAACTATATGAAAGACAGACTTGTGCAATAAAGTTCTTCTGTGACAGACTCTTTCATTCATTTATTCTCCATTCTTCTCATCCCTCTATCCCAGTGCTGATGGAAAGTTTGAAGTTTCCTCCTTCACGAAGGCAACGCTGTTCTATAACGGCACAGTTGTCTGGACGCCAGCAGGAATTTACAAGTCCTACAGCTACATTATCTCCTTCTCTTACTCATTCCTTCATTTATTCCTTCATTCCTTCCTTTTCTCTAGTGCTGATGGAAAGTTTGAGGTGTCTTCTTTCACAAAAGCGAACATGTTCTATAATGGTACAGTTGTGTGGACGCCAGCTGGAATCTACAAGTCGTACTGTTACAGTCTCTCCTCCTTTTACTCATTCCTTTATTCCTTCCTTCATTACTTCCTTTTCTCCAGTGCTGATGGAAAGTTTGAGGTTTCTTCCTTCACCAAAGCGACGTTGTTCTACAATGGAACGGTAGTGTGGACGCCAGCGGGAATCTACAAGTCCTACTGTTACATCGACGTGACGTATTTCCCGTTCGACCGGCAAAACTGTTCCATGAAGTTCGGCACCTGGACATACGACGCCACTGTGGTCGACATGGTCCCCATAGAGCCCGTGGTATGTTTGTTTGTTTCTTTTTGTTTGTTTATGGAAGGGTTAGGCTGCACCTTTGCGACTTTCTGAAATAAATGATCTACGTCACTATGAAATCTTTTAGCGATCATGAATGAATATCATCACTGATGCACTTGTCGATTCTGTACGATTATTTACAAAGAATGTTTGATTTGGCCAAGCAGATGTTTAGGTTTCACTTGTTTAGTATGTACTTATCTCTAAAGGTGAAGTGGACATTCAGTGAGGAAGTTACAATCTAAAAGATACACTTTGCAAACAGCGAAAGATTTACAAAGACAAAGACAAGCCATGCCATCTGCTTAGAGATTGCAAAACTTTGAGAGTCCTACATTCTATTTTTTGAATCTTCTATGTCTTTATTCATTGCTGACATTTGTATCCATATATTTGTTTATAACTTCACTGGACTTCCTTCTCTGTAAGTATAGTTGTAGAAAACCTTACGCCATACTATTCTCAGGCCAACAAAGATGTCCTTTCCTCCCACAGGTGGACCTGTCTAACTTCCTAGAGAACGGGGAGTTCGTCATCACCAGCGCGCCTCTCTACAGACACGTGCTGTCCTACGAGTGTTGTCCTCCGTACGTGGACATCACCGCGTACATCGTTCTGGAGAGACTTCCTCTTTACTTCACTGTGAACTTGCTCATTCCCTGCCTCCTGTTCACGTTCCTGTCACTACTGGTGTTCTATCTACCGTCTAAAGCGTGCGAGAAGATCACGCTGTGTATCTCGATTCTGCTATCGTTAGCTGTGTTCCTATTGGTGGTGGTGAAGATCATCCCGTCCACGTCATTGGCTGTGCCGTTGCTAGGGAAGTACCTGCTCTTGACGACGGTGTGCGTGATTTTGTCTGTGGTGGTTACGACTGTGGTGCTGCATCTGAGCGACAGGACAGACCCCATGCCAGGGTGGGCCAGGAAGGTAAGAAATGACTATTAACTACAATGTACGTGTGTGTGTGTGTGTGTGTGCGTGTGTGTGTGTGTGGGTGTGTGTGTGTGTGTGTGTGTGTGTGTGTGTGTATCATACAGTGTGTGTGTGTGTTGTATGTGTGTGTATGTGTGAGAGTGTGTGTGTGTGTGTGTGTATGTGTGAGAGTGTGTGTGTTTGTGTGTGTGTGTGTGTGCATGTGTGTGTGTGTGTATGCCTGTGTCTGTGTCTGTGTGTGTGTGTGTGTGTGTGTGTGTGTGTGTGTGTGTGTGTGTGTGTGTGTGTGTGTGTGTGTGTGTGTGTGTGTGAGTGTGTGTGTGTGTGTGTGTGTGTGTGTGTCCATGTGAGTGTGTTGAACCATCATGAACATCTCTGCAGTTACACTTATGCAGTAGTTCTTCGTGATCAACGTCCATGTGGAGATGGCTTAAGAGAACATATTTGCAACTGCATATTCTATTGTTCCTGTAGTAACTCGCATTTTCCTTTTCTCCTACAGGTTTTACTACAACTCCTGCCTCGGATGCTCTGCATGACCAGACCAGGCAGCAGCAAAGTTAGTGAGATGCTGCTGAACAGTCAGGCAGATGTGCTGGACGAATTTCCCGAGGGAGAGACTGTGTACGCCAGCATCAGGCCCAGGGGAAGCCCCAGGTAAGGAAGTATGGTGCTCCTGTTGCCTGAGGCCCAGTTTTTGTGTAGGTTGACTCATGTTGACCAAGGTTTTAGTGCTCAGGGTTTGTGTAGGTATTGTTACATGTCCTCCCATTGCCTGTGGGCAAGACAGTGTAGACTAGCATCAGACCCAGGGGAAGCGTGAGGTCCACAAGTTTTAGTCTAGATCTGTTAGATGCACTATTAAGAAAAAACGTCTTTACAACAAAGAGATAGCAAGTTCTGGACTCAATATTTGTTCTTTTTTGATCAATACAACTTGCACAGTTGTTCTGGACAAGTAACTTTCCTGATGTGTGAGCAATAGGACAAAGCTGGTTGGAAGTCGGTATCATCCCCTGCATGCCATTAGATACAGAGGGGCCTCTTCATTCCACAGTTCTTTTGGTCATGTTTGGAGTTAGATATGTGGCGATTGTGTCTTATATAATCAGAGTTCTTTCTATGTGTACAGGTTGACGCGTAACCTGCAGCTGCACAGGCAGGAACAACACTACACCCCTCCTGAACTTCGGGCCACCGTGGAAAACATCAACTCTATCGCCAAGAGCCTCCGGGGTGACATGCTGCACTCATCGGTACATGTTTACTGTTATCTTCACGTCATGTATATTTGTACATAGAGGTGTTGAAGAGAGATATCTGGCTGCCTATGGATGGCATAGGGAAGCAGTATGAGTGATATAAACGCCTGGGCGAGCGCCATGGTTTGAGTGGTTGAGGAATGTTGGCACTTGACATCAGTCAAGTCAAGTGAGTCAATTTATACAATGATTTGCTTGAGGCAATGCTGGGTTAGAAGTTGACTCGAAAGGTATGCTTTAAGTGATTTGTGATTCATGGTTGCTGAATACCATCAGAGAACAGAAAACACATCTGTCCTTGGTGCTGAATACCATCCACTCAAAAACTGTCTTTTCAATCTGCCCGTAGACTTGGGATGTACACTGTACTTTGATGTGACAATCCACATAACCGTACATTTTTCTCTCTGCAGTTATCCGATGATTGGCAGTATGCAGCCCTGGTGCTGGACCGATTCTTCATGTGGTTCTTCTTCCTGGTCTCCCTGATCGGCTCCCTTCTCATCTTCCTGCCGCCCTTTGTGTTTGACAGGTCGGTCGTCATATCCTACTGAATTGTCGTATATCCGACTTATCTGACAACGAGCTGTCATAAAATCTGATTGCTCACCACCAAACGGCTTGCACAGTGCTGCATTACTAATGGACCAACCAACATGCCTGTACGAACTTGTCTGCAGCTCATATCATACTGAACTGTCAGAAAATCTGACACTGAGACTCTGACATCGAGCTGTCGTAATATCTTGCCTTCCCCATTGCTCACCACCAACAAACGGCAAGGACTTGCACACTAACGGAACCACATGCTACAAACTTATTGTCTGGAACTGCTCACCATCACCAAATGGCTTGGACCTGCGCAGTACTGCATTACTAATGGACCAACCAACATGCCTGTGCGAACTCATTGAAGCTTTCTTCACTCACGCTGAGATGCACAACTTCTTCACAGCATTGCCTTCACTGCTCATTGGTTAAGACAACTAACCAATAGGGGTTGATGTTACAAAAACTCAGTGAAGACTGACCAATCACAGATAGGAAGACATGGCAACTTTCGAGTAAAAAGGAGAGAGGACGTCACTGATGGGACAATGTCGACAGGTGACGAACCAATAGTAGAAGACGTTACAAACCACATGTAAGGATAGACCAATGACGTCCAGGAAGACATGTTGACAATGATACAATGAAAGAATGACGCTATGACACAATGTCACCTTCAGACATGGACTGTCTCTTATTGAACTTAAAGTAACAAAAAGACAAAGAAGACTTCAATAGTCATCTGGCATGCACAACTTTTAGATTATGTGATCATATATTTAAAAAGTGCACCTCATTTCGTATTGAATGACACAAAATAACTGCTATATATCTAATACGTTAACATCAGTTGACAATGTGCCAAGAATTTGCTGTGCCAAATGTACATGTACATATATATTCATCGCCATTGAGTTCTGTGATATATAGAAGCTCCATGAAATGTCGAAGGTAAGTTTTATCATTAGAGGCCAACCCGCCCGCTTGATGGAGTTTATAATGGCAGGGTAGGACTAGCCTCTACCAGGCTTCAGGAGGCGGTCAGGTGCAGCAAACAGTTCTCTCAAGCGGACCAACTCCCCGGCATGTAATCTCTCTATTTGGTCGATTTCTACTCTTTCCAGCCGCCTTCCAAAGCCTGGTAGAGGCTAGTTTCTTCTAATAAGATGTATGGTGAGTTGTTTTGTTTTCTTGCTTTGGTCTCACATTCTGATTGTCACATAGCCTTAAGAAGCTTTTGATTTAGTCTGGGATACGCAAAGGAAATCTCCTGTTTCCCTTTGCCATTTCACAATTGTACTGTGCTGAAATAGCGAATGACTTTAAGATATACAGAATGGACAAAAGCCACTCATTTGCTTAGAGATTATGAACGTGTGTTCAGGGTGTATGAATGCGTGAGAGAAGACATAGACGACATACTTTTCTGGAAATAAAACAAAAATAGAAGATTTCAGATTTATGGGAAGTATTTTTAATTTCATGACCATCATTTTTCCACCCCATTGCCTGTCAATCTCCCCCACCCACGTACTGTCATCCTACTCTGTCCTTCTGCTCTGTATAGTAGTGATTTCTATGCGTGGCCTGTAGCTGGCACACTGGAGCAGCTGGCCACAGATTGGGAGGGTGTAAGGAAGGATGTGGGGATGACAGGTTAGGCTGTATATCAAATACACGTCAGCCCAGCCATCCAAACCAATACCGTAGTTATACTATGATATCATGAAAGTTCATCTGTGTTGGTAGTTACATGTTAAACCTTTTGGTCCAACACAAAAAATTCTCCCACCTAGAGCTTTCGACCAGTCACTCTGTTGACGTCACACTTCAAAGAAGCCACGTGACAAGCCTCACTGGATCAGTCTACTGAGGAAGACCAGAATGACTGGTCGAAAGCTCTAGGTGAGAGAATTTCTTGTGTTGGACCAAAATTTTTAACTTTAAACTTCCGTACTTGTATGTATAATTGTGATCTCTATGCGTGGCCTGTAGTTACTACACTGGAGCAGCTGGCAGCTGGAGTAAGGAAGGATGTGTGGATGACAGGTTAGGCTGTATATCAAATATGCTTCAGCCCAGCCATGCAGCAAATCAATGGAGCGTGTCTTATGATGAAGCAATTTAGAACTGCGGCTTTAGATGGAATATATGGGGGTGGGGGTTGTTGTATCTAGAACCGGGTTTTATCCAGAACCAACTCAGGCAAGGTTCTGGATAGTCCAGGTATATCCAGAACCATACCTGGGTGAAATTTACCTTCTTGGATACAATGAAATCAATGGAGCGTGTCTTATGATGAAGCAATTTAGAATTCTGAACAACTGTGGCTTTAGATGGTAGTAGGGTCGTCCTTTGAACAAAACTGAGAGATGGGATGGGTGTGAGGGTTTTTGTATCCAGAACCGTGTTTTATCCAGAACCATAGGCATGGTTAAGGATAGTCCACGCGTATCCAGAACTGTGCCTTGGGCAAATCTACGTTCTTGGATTCACGGAGACCATCCAGAAACCGTGTCTTGATATGCATGGTTCTGGGTATGATTGTGGTTTGTGTATTTGGTTTGTAATCAATCCCGAACGAATCAAAATAAAAACTACAAAGCTACTGACTGACTGACTGATAGTTGCAGGGAATCACAACTAGACACAATTCCCCTTGTCTTGACTTGTCAAACTTTTGTTTCCCTTTGGAGTTTCCAAAAAAATTGTCTTCACTTATTTGCATATCAATCGACAGTTCATGCGCATAAACCTGCTTTTCTACATCTCTCCAGAGTCACTGACGAAAGGTTGCAGACGCTACCTGAAACGTCTGACTGTTTCCAAAATCACATCCAGTTGCCTAAGAAACTGGTTTTTTTTGCGTACAACTCCCAACCCCCCTGTCAATTTACCCCAAATGGCACAATTACAGCAGAATAACCAGAATAAAGGCTCGCTGGGCATTAAATCAATAAATGACCAGTCAGGCATTTATAGGCCAAGGCCCTGGGTACCGATACATTTGTTTTTATTAACAAATCCTGAGTGGAACACGGACCCAATGTTGATGCATGGTTTGATATTTATCCTTTTCGGTATTTTGTAAGTTTTCTGGTGTTGTCCTATAGGCCATACGAAACAATGTATGACTTATAGGACAAACGCAACAACATTTAAACAAGAAATCGGAAATTCTGAGAATTATTTTGAATTTTCGTAACCTTCAGGTTCACCCCATTTCCTGTCTCTGACCTTTTTACCTGTCATTCTGCCTGTCAATCTTCCCCCAAACCACGTGCTGTCAACCTACTCTGTCAGGACAACAAACAGACACACAAACCCACAGCTCAGACACCCAAAACAATACTTCCTTATGTCCGGAAAGTACAGTGTAGCCAGAACCACGTATCTGTTCGGATCCTTGTAAAAAAAAGGCGTATCTGCTTGGAGCCTTGTAACCATGGTTACCAGTGACCTTGTACGTCCGTCGTTTGGTAATGACGTGAGTGACAAGTCAGGCGCGACATTGCCTCTTACTTATATGGCGGGCGGAACTACTTTGTAAAACCCCAAGTATCTGCTTGGAGCCTTATCCTGGTCTGTCACCATGGTTACCAGTGACCTTGTACGTCCGACGTTTGGTAATGACGTGAGAGAGAAGTCAGGCGCGACATTGCCTCTTACTTATATGGCGGGTGGAACTACTTTGAAAACCCCAAGTATCTGCTTGGAGCCTTGCCCTGCCTAGTCTGTCACCATGGTTACCAGTGACCTTGTACGTCCGTTCTTTTGGTAATGACGTGAGAGAGAAGTCAGGCGCGACATTGCCTCTTACTTATATGGCGGACGGAACTACTTTGGCGCGAATTTGGGGCATCAGTCACCACTGTCTGTCCTCTGGGTTAACCTTGGCGGGCAAATATGAAGCGTCAAGGTCACGGGTGCGTCAATGTCAGGGGTGGAGTGGGAGGGGGGCGTCATGTCCGAACTCAAGTCTATATCATTTGGGGATCGGAAGAACAAGACTTAAAGGTCCACGTTTTAATTAAAGGTCCAAGATTTTTCTGTAGAAGATGGACTGATTTGTATCACAAAAACTGCTCACTTTCTCATTGAATACTAGTAAGAATGGTTTCCTTTGAAATCCTCTCAAAAACGCAGGAAATGCCATTCAGAAGGTTCAATTTTCAAAATGTTTTAAACCCAAGGTCCGAAAAGTATGATGTAAAGACAACAAAACACACAAAAATGTGAAAAATTAACCATGAACACTATTTGTGTATATTTTTCATGTGTACATCTTTCGTTCACGCAAATAGCCCGACTGGGCCCCGGTTTGGAAATGTGACCTTAGTTACCATAAGTGTTGGCTGTCTCTTTGACATACAACACTGAACATCATGATTACCCGCTTCTTCACGCACTTCAATAGAAGCAGCGCTCCTTAACCCCGTTTGAAATGTCACAGATGAAGAGCGTTACCAACCCCAGTGTTGGCTGTCTCTTTGACATTTTTCATATAACATCACAATTATCGACAGTTTTCTGCTATCATTACGGTTATCAACGCTAGTTACGCACTCTAAACTGCACCCTAAATGTCACGAATAAAGAGCAAGCGTAGACTTGCACCAATCGCACATTAAAAGCAAGTAGAGTAGAGCGTTATGCGGCTGTACAAACTCAGATAGTCAGTGGAACTAAGAAAAATAAAAGAGCAAAGCACACTTTATAATCGCCCATTAAGAGCAAAACGAGGTCAGAGCATTATGCACCGGGGTACCTTTGATACTAGCTACTGGAACCAAAAAAGATCAAAAGTACACTTAAGTGCGTTACACACAGAGCGTTATGCTTGCTTGTGGACATTGAGAACCACCGGGGCTCTTAAGTATCTAAAGACCAAACGCAAAGTTTATAATCATCTATCAAAAGCAACCCAGTGCAGAGCGTTCTGCCCCTATTAAAACATTAATAACCAGTGGGGCTCACAAATATTAAGGGAGCAAAAGTTCATAATCATCTATTAAAAGCACCCCCAGTGCAGAGCGTTATGTCCCTGAACAAACATCGATAGCCAGATCAGCGGGAGAGAAATTGAAACCTCCATTTGTACCCAGTGACGGGCCATTGGAGCACACGCGACCGGATTATGTCACCACGGAATTCTGGTTTTACTTCAACTCTAAAACCAGAGTTCCAGCATCATTGAGACTTCGTCTTACGCGTTTATGTCTCGGCCTTTTCGCTTGTAATTGAACCGACCGGAGTGCCACTTATATCCCACCAACTGGCGAGCCACCAACTGAGCCACGCGCGACTTGATTGTCATCATATCACGGTGGAATCTGGATTCTGGATAAACAGCACAAAAATCTTCAACTCCAAGCATCATTGAGACTTTCAATGGCTTGCGCGTTTTTCCCTGCTTGAAAATTGAACCGGCCGTGGTGCCATTTATACCAGCCACCTGAGTTATACACACGCGACCATCGGATTGTCATCATATCGAATCTGGTTTTAAACATCATCGAAAATCTTCAGCTCCAACCTGAAAGCACCATTGATAGAAGAACGAACCATTATTGGCTTACACGTTTTTCCCTGATTGTAAACTGAACCGGCCGGAGAGCCATTTATACCACCAAGGCACCAACTGGCTGGCCACCCGAGTTACACACACGCGACCATCGGATTGTCATCATATCACGAAGCGGAATCTGGATTTAAACAGTCCCATTGCGGAGCCCAGCTATGCCCGCCCTCCCCTGGACGTTAACGCTCGGGATGCCTGGACTCTACTGAGGAGATCCACAGATTGTAGCAGGCAGAATCCTGGAGAACACAGCTGTACGATAGTCTCTACCAGACTGACTACGCTGGCTATTATTATTGGAGAATATTTGCCAGGGGAGTTCGGCTGCCTTGTAGGTTTGACTGGCCGCGCACTTCGGAGGGAAAGAACCAACTGACTCGCCTGGCCAATTTTACTATCCTTTTTGCCGAATTCTACGATCCATGTTCCCGTAGAAAGGCCTGGTGGAGGCTAGATATTGGCGGGAAAACGGGTTTGTGTGACAGCTTTGCAGACGACAGAATGAGAAGAACGACATTTGAGTCGCTCCCGCCATTCAGCTGAAGGGAGGCACGGACGGAAGGACTGACTGCGTGTTAGTTGTTGGTGTGTCGCGCCATGGCTAGTGGTGTCGGGTGGAGGATGTCCAACATGTCTGTTCTAACGTTCGCGCTCGTTGTCTGGTCCCTGGTGGATGTAGGTGAGTGGGAGAAAGTGAGAGTTAAGAGAGAAAGTGAAGAGTGAAAGTGGTGAAAGTTGTTGAGGATTTAGAAGATGTGGGAGGGTGGGTCTATGTTGTGTTTGTTCTACATATCGCCTCCATTTACATTGCGCAGACGTTTTCTTTTGGTAGTACATTACGTGCAGTGAAAGTGACAGTTTGAGGGCAACTTTCACTTTCGAACCTCTAATAATCATGATTAAATGAGACTCGCTACAGCATAACATTGTAGCAAATATTCATATAGCGACTGAATGTTACGTTTTTCCTGCGTATCCACCGTTGATTGTTAGGTTTAGCGCAAAATTTAGCTTTATTTAAATTCTTAGTCTTTTTATAAAAAAGTAATCGCGGAAATCTAGTTGTATTATCTCTAAGATTTGCTAAAAAGCGACGTTTTAATGAGTGTCCATTTAGCGATGTTAGTTTGTGTAATCCTTTCGCGCCAAATATAGGTCTGCGCGGCGCGGGGTGTAACCTGACACCAAACGGCGTCTCGCAGGGCGGGGACAGCAGTCATACCGACTAGCCTCGCTCACCAGGCTTTCTAAAGGCTACCATTTCTTATCTCAATGCACAACTTTTGATGTAACTATTCAATGGGGTGGGGTTTTGTCATTTTGGGGACCGACGTTATACCGTACTAGCCTCGCTCAGCAGGCTTCGTAGAGGCCAGCGTTTATTTTTGATCTCCTAGCTGATCTTCTGATGGTTACTGTGATGGTGTGGGAGTAGGGTGGAGAAACTACAACCTGGCATAAGCTTGGAGCTTGTAATTTTGGAGATTGCTGTAATATAGTATTAACTTTAATTTTATTGCACAATAACGAATAAATAGAAGAGATGCAATGCATGGCATCTACTGTACATATGAAAAACAGTAGAAAACAGTAGAAAAATCGAACTACGACTGGACATCTGCTTGTAGATCTAGATTGTCATTTTGGATATTGAGGACAGGTAATATAACATTACACTTTATCGCCCAATAGTTGAACGACTCACAACGCATATATGGTATCTACTCCCATATAACAAACATACTAATAGATTAACCTACATTACACTAAAATTTGAGAGTCGTCTATACTATATGATTGAATATGTGCCCCTAAAATCAATGGTGGATCTTCTAGGGTCTAGACATCGTTTGAAGTATTGCCCTAAATGTGCAATACATGAGTTATCACATGTCAATATGCACTTAACTTTGCCCTTTGAATCCATTTGGAGAAATCGTTATATAGAGCCTAGGCGGACAGACACAGACACAGAACCCTCCCTCAAAACAAAAATTTTCTGAAACTGCCAGGCTGCTAGAAACAAACGCTAGCTCTTACAACATGTTACAACTGTTACAAAGTCTGCTCAGGAGGCTACAATGTATCATCTCAAGAAACAAACGCTACCCGCTACATACGGTCTGTTTAATTGAAACTTTTTTTTTACTGAAACTTTTATTGCATGTTCATTCCCCGGGGGGATAAATGCACAGATGTACAGAGTACAACGTATTGGAGAGTACTACAACAATAGTGATAAAGAAGGGCTAACATCAGGTCTAAGGTATACAATGCTAAAAAAGAAATATATATTAATATGAGGCTACAATAGCAGTGCGGAAACACACTCAAGCCTTTATAAAGTCTGCTCAGAAGGCTACATGTATACATGGCATTGTCGTGGAAACAAACTCAATCCGCTACAAAGTCTGCACAGGAGACTACATTGTGTTTATTGATTGTTTATTACAATAAAAGCTACAATGTAGCATCGCGGAAACACAGACACTCAAGCCGCTACAAAGTCTGCTTGGGAGGCTACATTCTGCTACAATGTAGCATCTCTGCCGCCCGGCTAAGAATAGTGGTGGATAATGAAGTCTAATCAACACACAGGCTGATGGCACCACACGGACACATGCCGCAGCCTGGCGGGTAGGATCGGGTTACACCCATCGGTGTCCGGTTACACGCACTGGCGCGGACCACTGGGCAGATATTACCGCAATATATATAATTGTGTCAACCTCTAAGCAGATGTAGGGTGTTTGGATGATCGCAGTTAGCCGAGGAATGATTCAACTCTGCTTATACTTGAAGCAGATCAACTGTACTAATACTTCAGGCAGATGTAGAGTTTTAATTCATCAGTTTTCTATGTCATCGCAGTATGGCCGATATTTTCAGTATTAAACTGTCAGATGCCACAGCATAGGACGGACAATCTTACTCTAATCTCCGAGCAGATATTTAGGTAGCCACTTCGTAACCAACCAACCGGTAAGGCACTATCCTTGAATGGGCCACTGTTTATTAGGCGAGTTGTCAGGCAGAAAACGGTGCATAGAAAAATGTCACGATCTTCCCAATCAACATCTACAACATGATGATCTCCAACTATTTGTAAGCCATTGGCTTGCGTGTTCGTACGTTTCTCGTTCGCTCGTGTTTTGGAAGCCTTTCAATTGGCATTTAACAGCTGAATGCCGCAGTCGAGATAAGGCCAGATAACCATGTGACAGGTGCATAAAAACTCAGTCATACGGAAGACTGCTTCCATATTGCCTCTATCACATCTAGTAGAAACACTATCAGCAACGACCAGACTCAAATCACCAAAGGATGAAACCATGGAGTTAGAAGGGAGAAAGTATGGACTTGAACCAAGTAAATCCCAGCATCTATAGACTACGTCTAGCGAAGCAATAGCAAGAACAACAGCATAATCTCCAAGTAGAAGTGTAGCTTGGCTTGTGTACGTGATTGTATGCTTTTTTGTCGTGATTGTTTTACCTGCGTCATTCTACCCATACCATAATTAAACGGCTAGCTGCCACAAGAGAGAATAACTGAATCAGGTTAAACGGTTGCTGAGCACAAATTCACTGATACGGATCGATGACTTGATCGATATTACAACAAAACGATAATTGATAATCCCCTATATAGCTAGCAGAAGTGAGGCTTACTCTCAGTTTGAGTATCTTTCCCCTTATTATAATTGCTGCAGATGTGTTGTTTGTTTATTTATTGTTTTGCACTTACAAATAAATTAAAATGTAACAATTGAAAAATAGACATGCATGGGGGGCCCAGAAACCTGGCGGTGTATCTTTGGCCCTCCCCAATACTACAGATGACGATAAGGTTCGATATTACGACAAAATGATGATAACAAATGATAATCCCATAGCAAATCCGAGGATTTAGCTCATTGTAAATGCCTTTTGTATTGTTTAATTTTCAAAGCGGTTGTTTTATTTTCACTGCACACATCTATAAAGATACATTTCGAGGATTATTACCCATGTTGTCCCAGTTGTGCCATAAATTAGAATTTGCATTCGCCTTTTTTCAAATCAAATCAACTTTACAGCTGAAGCCAGCGATTAGACGTCTGGTGCCGCCTGGCGTCATGTTGGGATCAGTCTGACCCAGATTCTAACGGGTCCATTCTGGTTCAGATGCCAAACACCACAGATATATAGGTAAAGAAACATGAAGTAATACGTTACATTTACAACTGCGAAAATCCTTCGTAAAGATTAGATTTCTTTTTCAGTAGACTTTAATGAGGGTCTGCATGGGGGGGTCCTGGCAACGGTTAACGGTAAATTTAGCAGGACCGATAACGCTTAACGGTAAATTCAGGACGGCCGGCAACGCTTAACGGTAAATTGACAGGCTTTTTTTTTCGAGCTGCACTGGATTTGGTATCTCGCTTTGTGGAAAAGTTGATCACTGACAAAATTACGTATACCTTTATTAATACATGTAATGAAGCTTGCATTAAAGATATGTGTTCCCTGTGTTCCCCACCTGCCCTGGTCCCCGAGTGCGCAGAAGCGCGAGTCGAGCGCCAAAGGCGCGAGCAATGTAGGGGGGTCCGGGGGAATTCTCCCCCGGGAAATTTTGTATTTTTAAACCTTCAATGACGCATTTTCCTGCACTTTGATAGGCAAAATTAGGCGTAACGAAGAATTATTTATTAACGCTTAACGCTGAATTCAGGATGACAAATAACGTTTTACGTTGAATTAAAACAACCCATAACGCTTCACGAGGAATATACTGACAACGCTTAACGTTGAATTAGAGCGGACCGGCAACGATTAACGGTAAATTAAACTAGCCCATAACGGTTAACGAAAAAGGGCATGCAGACCCTCTTTAATCGATCTTAAAGTCTGCTGAAATATTTCCCTGTCTTTAAAGTCTCAATACGGATGTCGTACAGTTTGCTTAAATATCCGCTTTCGTGCTGTGTAGACATCATGACGAAAAATGTCCAGACTGTGCATGATGTACAAAATGACTAATAAACTGATGGACGTACCAACTACTAACTACCTGATACCAGCCCAGAAGAGAACAGGAAACAGTCATGCCTTCAGATATCAGAGTTATCAACCAAGATTTTACTGTACCCATTCTGGTAGTCTCCAAGCAGAGGTTTTAGTCTCCACCAGACTTCTTTGCAGGCTGAATAAATAGTAAAAATCGACCTAAAAAGAATGTAGATTGCCACGAGTTCGGCAAACTGGACCCTCTATGGCCGACCAACTCCCCTGGCCAGCTGCATTCGTTTTTTGCAGATCCGTCAAAAGCACATCACCCAAATGAAGGCATCAGAGCAGCTGCCAAAATGTTTGTAGAGAAAAAAAAAAAGGTTTGTTTACCTACAAAAAGCTTTGTTGAATCAGATATATCGTAATGCATATATTTCTTTGTAATAACTAATGGAAAACACTTCCAGTTATCTTTGAAAAAAATCTAGATACATATTTCCAATTCATGTCGCCATATGCGATAAAAAATGCAGTCATTATGAAATACCAGAACAGGCTGATGATCATGAGTCCATGAGTCCGCTATACAGATACAGATAATAGAACAAACTTTAATCAGCCACCATTCCTGTAATATCTGTGATAGGAACTCTCCCTTAGATCTAAGGCGTCGGGAAAGATCAACGCATCTGACAGATTTCTTCTTTTCTATCTTGAGACGAAAGACATTTAAGAAATTCTGATCCTTTCCGTATTATACTGCCTGAAGGAGGCTATATATACAGCATCTCAACACGAAGCACTGTGACATTTTATTCCATTCAGATGTCAAAAAGAAGCCGAATCCTAAACCTCTGCATGCCCGTAGCCAGGGTTTTGAATGGGGGGGTCTTACCACTGTCTGAGGGACCATCGAAGGTGCGAGGTTCCTAGGGGTATGCTCCCCCGGAAAATTTTGAAAATTGAACCTTCTGAAAATTGAACCTTCTGAAAATTGAACCTTCCAAAATGGCATTTCCTGTGTTTTTCAGAGGATTTCAAAGGAATATCAGACATAACTTTCTATTCAATGACAAAGTGAGCCGTTTTTCTACGATTCCAACCTCGCTAGTGATATTGATCAGTCTATCTTGCAAAGAAAAATCTTGGACCTTTGAGCCTTGTTCTTCCGAATCCTCAAACCCCCCTTGGCTATGGGCATGCTCTGCTTGGAGAGTAGGGTCTACAGCCCCGGTCAGTAGTAAGGACGTCGGTACAGCGACAACAGGGCAACAGGCCGGGATTCGAACCCATGACCTTTAGGCCTAGTTCAGCGGGGTCGTAAACCGCTACAAGTTACTGGGGGTGAATGTCACACATTTTTACCCGCCACATCCAGACAGTTAACCTTCAAATGGAACTGGATAATCCTCAAAACTATGTAACAGTCACAGCTATGTAGCATTAACACTGAAATGTAGCGGTGTGGCAGTAATGTAGCCGTGAGGGATGCTTTTGTGGCGGTCATGGTAATGTAGCATTAACACAGTAACGTAGCCATGTGATGGTAAAGTAACAGTATGAGACGCTCATGTAGCGGTCACATATTTGCTACATGTTGCCCGTTTGACCCCTGAAGGGCAGGGGTGTGCCGGAAATGTTACACTTGGTGAGAGAAACTTAAGCTGTAGTCCGTGTGGCGAGTGTTTATGGTTTGTAAACGGAAACTAGTTGTCAGACAGATTGACTTTCCGATTACAACAGCTGGAAACAGGGTGTGATGCATGTGTCACACCGCATCAAATCATATCATATCGTATCCTGTCATATCATAACTTGTGTCTGTATGAAAACGTGGGTTTCTACGGACGAAATGTGTGTGTCTTTGTGTTTCTAGTTTGAAAACTTAGCTAAAAGCCAAGAACGGCACAATATGTTTAAGATACTTTGTATGTCTGATGGGCATTTGAATCGACCTTAAACTGACGAATTAGAAAGATACAAATTGAAATAATCCACATTACATTTACAAGAGCCAAGAGATAAAAACGGAAAATAATATTTCGTGCATGACAGTTGAGTATAAAACTCACATATGTCCCCCATATCTTCCTGTGAGTTTGAAACCTATCCCCAATGGACAGTGATATGAACAGAATGTTGAGATGTTTCGTATAACTTAAATTGTGAACAATTAGATCAATAAATGATAAGTGATCAAAATAGAAAATGAGACAGCTGTGTTCGGGTTGTGACATATCGCTACATATGTTACACTTCATCAGATCATGTTTCACCTACCCCGGGGCACGGGGCTGGCTACATTTCATCTGGCTACATTTCGCAACGTCCGGCCGGTACTGAAACGGACACATTGGTGTTTCACCTACCCCGGGGCTGGCTACATTTCAACTGGCTACATTTCACAACGTCCGTCTGCTACTGAATGTTTCGGCTACATTTCATTCGGCTACATTTCACAACGTTCGTCCGGTACTACTATACTGACACGGACACAGTCATATTTTCATCACATTAAGACAAAAGTTCAACCACAAAACGGCATATCTGTTCTAACATCTCCATTCTACAAAGAAGAAGCAAAGTCCACTAAATCATAGTCTCCACACTGGGTTGTTATGTAGTTAGATAGACTTTTGTTAGATGTATAATATATCTAATATGGCGACAACAACAGGACAAGTGACTATGCGAGAAAATATAGCCCAGATTAGCCTACAGGACCTGTGTGTGATCTGTCCCTACCGCTGGCACGCAGTCATGTTAGGTATTACTTATGTTTTAAAGTATGGGCTGAGTTTCATTTTAAGCTTGTTTTGTAGTTAGGAGGGACTTCAGAAGCATAATATATATATAATATGGTGACTATATCAGGACAGATGAATACGTGAGGAAATATAGCCCAGATTAGCCTGTAGGACCTGTGTGTGATCTGTCCCCACCGCTGGCACGCAGTCATGTTAGGTATGAGAACCATGGCGGCCGCCTCTATACCCTGTACAGATCAACAACACAGGTCTGTTTTCTCTACAGGCACGCGCTGTAAGGGGTGTTTGTGTAGTCATGATTGGTCATTTATCCTCTTACACAGTACAGACGTTTGGTGTAATATAGCCAACTGCCGCCGCGCCGCGTGCCTGCGAAGCTGGCGTGTTACGCCAAAGGGCGGTTATACCGGCTATACCCAGTACAGACCAACAACCCAGGCATCGGGAGGTGGTTGAAAAGAGTAGAAATCGGCCAAATAGAGAGACAGCATGCCAAGGGAAGTGGTTCAATAGAGAGTACGTTTTGCGGCAAACTGCTCTCTCCAGCGGACCAACTCCTCCGACATGCTATCTCTCTATCTGGCCGATTTCTATTCTTTCCATCCTCCGCCCGAAGCCTGGTAGAGGCTAGGTTTCCGCTAGCCACGCTGTAAGGGGTGTTTGTGTAGTCGTGATTGGTCATTTATCCTCTTACACTGGCGGTGGGAGATGCTTAGGCCAGTTGGCCTTTTGGCCTCTGAGCCCAGTACATATTAAATTTAAGAGTGCCTGTTTCAAAGTCTCTAAAACGATTTAAGAAAAGATGTTTTTCCTCCCGCAGGTCTATCTCAGACGGATGCATGTCTGGGGATCGAACTCGGGACCTCTTGGTTCTAAGCCAAACACTCTGACTCGTACCTGACTAAAGTTAAATAAAGGTTTCAAAAAAATCTCTTTGTTTTAACCAGGGCTATCTCAAACGGGAGCATATCTGGGGATCAAACTCGAGACCTCTTGGCTCTGGACCAAACGCTCTGAAGATCACCATTTACGTAAGGTTAAATAAAAGTTTTAAAAATCTATTTGTTTTCCCCCAGGTCTATCTCAGACGGGGGCGAGTGAGCGGCTGATCTCGGACATTTTTGACGTCTATCACAAGTTTCCCCGGCCGGTCAAGAACATCACAGACAAAGTTACCGTCCACTTTGGAATTTCTTTATCTCAACTTATTGATATGGTAAGTAGGACAAGGGAAATGCCGTCTTTATATCATTATTTTGATAGATTTTCAGAACAACACCACGATTTATTAAGGCCATGTTGATTTGATTATATGGATGACATCCTCCGGGAGCCCCAAAACTGATGCGCGCGTGCGAATAAAAAAAAGTTTTGCAAAAAAAAAAGTTCTTTTCATTATGAAATCTACGTGGTCATGAGGGTTGAGCAAATGGCACAGAATATGGTTTGGCGAATAATCTAGTCTTCAAGTTCATTTCTTTACAATTTTGTCTTTTTTCGTTTGATTTTGGCATTCTACGACATTGGTATAGTTACCTCCATGAAATGTGTCATGGAGGTTATATTTTCAGTCGCGTTTATCTGTCCGTCTGTCCGTCTGTCCGTCTGTCCATCTGTCCGTCTGTCCGTCTGTTGGTCTACAAGATAACTCAAGAACGCCTGGATGGATTGGTTTCATACTTGGTGTGTTGGTAGGGTGTGACGAAAACTAGAAATGATTAGATTTTGGTCCCCCTAGTGGCTTCCCTTGGTACTGCAGCGCGACTTCCGGTTTTGATATCTCGCGATCTGGACATGCTAGGGTCATGAAATTTTGATGGAAGGTAGCTCTCGTGCTTGGGAAGAAGTCATATGAGTTTAAGCCCCCTAGCGGCTTGTTCTGGAACTGCAGGGCACTTTCTGGCGAAATAGTTTAAAAGCCAATAAGTCCAGACAGGAACAACATATTTTCATTATTTTTGGTGTGTAGGTAGCTGAGAGAGAGATGTACATAATTAAATGCAAATTATGCAAATGAGGACTTTATTTGCATAATTAATGAGGACATTCTATAATTACAGTGTTTTACATTATACTACTTACATACATGTGATGTATGTAACCTATGGCAGGCGGACCTTCAACAGATACTAATTATGCAAATGATGACCTAATTTGCATAATTAATGCGAAAATTCTATGATTTCGTAATGGTGAATGATGAGAATGTCTTCATTATTTTTGGTGTGTAGGTAGCTGAGAGAGAGAGATGTACATAATTAAAGGCAAATTATGCAAATGAGGACTTAATTTGCATAATTAATGAGGAAATTCTATAATTACAGTGTTTTACATTATACTACTTGTATGTAACCTATGGCAGGCGGAACTTCAACAGATACTAATTATGCAAATGATGACCTAATTTGCATAATTAATGCGAAAATTCTATAATTTCGTTATGGTGAATGATGAGAATGTCATACTTGGGACATCTGTAAGTTAATCAAAAGTTAACATACATCACGATGCATATATCATGTTAATGCAGAGGTCATTTGCACAATTAAAGAAGAAATTTATATTTACATATCAAGATCATATTTCATGGAGGTATGAGATCTCGGAATTCTAGTTTTTATTATTTTTTTTTGGTAACTTATGGTATATTTTTGCTCATTTTGCAACTGTTTTGTACGATTTACAGTATGGTTGAAAACTTTTTTTTTTGGAAACGGCCGAAAATTCATGCGCGCGTGGATGTCATCCATATAATCAAATTAACATGGCCTAATGGTCAACACGTTTTTCTACAATTAGTGAAACGTAACCCTTTTGCAGTAGGTCATAGCGTATAGGCACACATGTACACAGAATATTTTTCAACGGTGTGTCCTAGACCGGCCATATCTCGTTATCTTAATCGGAATGCCTCAGTCTCATGAGAGGTATATGGTATTATATCGGTACATCAACAAGGAGAATACTATACTGCAAACTACGGTAGTAGGTACTCACTGATTATATCGCCCCCTGACGGCGCTTCCAGTCATTGCAACATGTAGAGCTATCCACACAGTATAGCATGTCTAAAGCATGAAAAGAACCATGTTTTGACGACTTAGATTCAGACAACCTTGCCATTCCTGATTTTGGTGAATTCCTCCCTGGTTCAGAATGAAAAGAACCACTTTTTTATGATGATTTCATGAATTCTTTGCCATCCAGGATGAGAAGAACCAAGTTTTGACGACCAGCGTGTGGCTAAACCAGCGCTGGGATGACTACAAGCTGACCTGGAACCCGGATGACTATGACGGGGTCAAGTACCTCAAGGTCCCGCCTGACATGATCTGGGTACCCGATGTGCTGCTCTACAACAAGTGAGTATTGGTTTGGGTGGCTACATTGTGGATTTGTGGGTTTCGCGTCAAGGAATGTGTGTGAGAATGGACAGACCAAAGGGTTAGCATGTATATTCACTACGTCTTCTGTTTATTTTTCCAGCGCCGACGGCCGTTTTGACGTTTCTTCCTACACCTGGGCCAAAGTGTTCTACAACGGAACCGTAGAGTGGATTCCGGCCGGCATTTACAAGTCCTACTGCTACATTCTCTCCTTCACTCACTCATTCTTTCATTCCTTCCTTCCTTCCTTCCTTTTCTGCAGTGCTGACGGCCGTTTTGACGTTTCTTCCTACACCTGGGCCAAGGTGTTCTACAACGGAACCGTTGAGTGGATTCCGGCCGGCATCTACAAATCCTACTGCTACATCGATGTCACAAACTTTCCCTTCGATCGTCAAACCTGCAAGATGAAGTTCGGCACCTGGACTTACGACTTCACACTCATCGACATGAAACCCTTGGAGGAACAGATTGACTTGTCCAACTTCAGAGAAAGCGGAGAGTTTGTCGTCGTAGACACGCCGCTTGTGAGAAGCGTGGTTGAATATGAATGCTGCCCGCCGTATGTTGACATCACCGCGTATATTGTCCTAGACAGGTTGCCACTCTTCTTCACCGTGAACTTGGTGATTCCGTGCTTGATTTTCACGTTCTTGGCCATCCTAGTGTTTTATTTACCCGTGGATGCGGGAGAAAAAGTCGGACTTGCTATCACGATTCTGCTGTCGTTGTCTGTGTTCCTGTTGGTGATTTTTACCATTATTCCTGCCACGTCGTTTGCTATTCCGCTGCTAGCCAAGTATCTGCTCTTCACCAACGTGGTCTGTACGATCTCTGTGATCATCACGTGCGTGGTGTTACACCTGCATCACCGAACGGATGAGATGCCCAGGTAAGGCCCCCTTGTTGCTTTCTTAAGAACTGCAGCTGCGTTTTTGTTATAAATCTGCGTTCCGTACCCCTCATGTGAGGCAAGTGGATACGTGTGTATTTTTTCAGCACGAAAAAACACTATAAGATTGCAGTCCTCCTAGCGCGTCTGTTAAGAACTGCAGCTGGGTTTTTGTGTTATACATGTGTTATAAAGCTGTTTACCGATACCCCCCATGCAGGTGGGGGAAGCGCGTGTTCCTGCACATCCTGCCGAAGCTGCTCCGCATGGGCCGCCCTGATAACGGCGACGCGGACTCCTAGCGAGTCTCTCAAGAACTGCAACTGCGTTTTAGTAAAACATGTGCACCCTTTCCTTCAGGTGGGGCAAGCGTGTGTTCCTGCACATCCTGCCGAAGCTGCTGCGGATGGGCCGCCCGGATGACGGCGATTCCGACTCACTGCGGGACGAGGACGGAGGGCGCGGCTCGGACCTGGGCGGCGGGAACGTGCTCAGGTCGGTATTTATTTGTTTGTTTGTTTGTTTGTCTGTTTGTTTGTTTTATTTGCATATACAGAGTAGCAAAATGAGCCCGTAGTCGACGACAACGAGTCCACACTACAACTTAATGTACAAAATGTAGAGGACATGGTATCTGTATCGCAGAAGGAAAACACATTGTTTTTGCTCAGTTTCTTCTTCTTCCGTTCCAAACAACTAAATAGCACTAGACGTCTGTCACCATGGTAACTGGCGCTGTAGCAGACACCCAGTGGTGTTGGGTTACATATGTAGCAAGTGGCTGTGGTATATATGAATGTTGAGTAGAGTTAATTGAAATCCACACTTAGCATACATGACAGTACATGTAGCTATTCTTCATGTGGTCCGTTCTAACACACACCACGACACACAGTATGCGCTCATGTAAAAATAAACAGAGCAGTAGCAGTTAGACTAGACAATGTGAAGGTAAACATTTTGCATTTACTTTGCAAATGTTACCTTTCTACTAATTATTCAAGTTTAATTTCTAATTTTTTCCCAGGTCCCGCCACCGGCGTGAGCGCGGCGGCGTCCCGGACAGCCTAATGGCCGAACTGGACCCGGCGGTTAAAGGCGTGGAGTATATCGCCGAGCA
Source organism: Branchiostoma belcheri (assembly GCF_001625305.1). Classification (NCBI taxonomy): domain Eukaryota; kingdom Metazoa; phylum Chordata; class Leptocardii; order Amphioxiformes; family Branchiostomatidae; genus Branchiostoma; species Branchiostoma belcheri. The sequence goes on along the minus strand of NW_017804609.1, from coordinate 721,267 downwards.
CGTCAAGGGCGAGATAGAGGGTGGACAGGTAGGATAATATGCCACTAATTTGTTACCGAAAATAGGGTCTACCAGGCAAGGCTGACAGGCAAGTAGAGCGCAAGGACGAAGCATGGCGCCTTTTTTCGTCAGATGGTAGGGCAAGGCAACTTCATTACTGCTAGCGTTTAGTCAAATTTTGCATCCCTACGTATACGCCATGATGAACTTTCAACACCGTGTGAACTGAGGACAAGACTCTATGTTTAATGTATGTTATGTCATCACAAATTTTTCTATGCCATGGCTGCTACTGTATGTCTGAAGATAATGCTTCTCTTGCAACTAACAGTATCTTACCTTTGTTTGCCCTGTGCACCCTAGGTTGCAGATGACTGGAAGTACGTGGCGATGGTAGTGGACCGCATCAGCATGTATCATGCATCCTCCTCTGATTCCGTCTATTGAGATGACATATTGTATTCAGTTTATGTAATCAGAAACGTGCAATTCTATGTTAACGATGAGTTAAAACTGTTAAATTGTACCTTCTGTGTTTTCTGTTTCCGCAGGTTGCTGACGACTGGAAGTACGTTGCCATGGTAGTGGACCGCATCAGCATGTACCTGTTCATCATCCTAGCCTCTTACATTGTACCTTGTGTGTTCGGTATATATGATCGAAGTTGCACAGCAACACATAATGTTCCTCACCTTCTGTGTTCTCGGTTTCCTCAGGTGGCTGACGACTGGAAGTACGTGGCAATGGTTGTGGACCGCATCAGCATGTACCTGTTCATCATCCTGTGCGGGATCGGCGTGTTGGCCACTTTTCTGCCGCCTTTCGTGTACGGCCCGCCCGAGCCGGAGATACCGCCCTCTCAGGAGGAGTAGCCCGGTACCCGTCAGCGACGTTTGGTTCTGGAAAATACATGAAGCGAAATCTCACTTTTATGGAGAAAAGAACGCAACCTCATATTTGTTGAGAGGAAAGTTGACAGTTTAAAGTACGGCCCGCCAGAGCCGAAGATACCGACGTCACAGGATATCTCGGTACCCGTCAGCGACGTTTGGTTAGGCTGGAAAACAGGAGGAACAAAATCTCACACTGATGGAGAATCTCCTTTTTATGGAGACAAAGGGTGAAACTTGCCAGCCAGAAATCTCACATTTTGGAGAGAAAAGTGGAAAAGTACGAGTCATAGAATGTTTGGCCGTACCTACAGCCATCTTCAACATGAATGACCCAATCAAGTTGGACACGTAACTTTGAATCACGTGACTCCGAAAGTCTCATACTTGTGGAGAGTAAACTTGAAACTTATGCCCCAGGAATCGGAAGTCACCGAATGTTAGGTCGCATCTACGGCCATCTTCAAGATGAATGACCCAGTCACGTGACATTTCAATTATGTGACTCCCGGAAGAGGTCAGAGGTGCCTGGCAGTTTGTTGTTGTCATTTTTGCGGTGCTGAGGAGGCCAAGACGTGATGTTAAGGACGCCTTGAGAACTTAGGCGAAAAATCAAGAACTTAGGATCCAATGAACATTTGAGAAGTCCGATGATCTGTACAGATACAGATACAGATGAGGATGAAATAACCAAAAAATCGATGTTCTTGATCCTTAACGCACATTAAGTTGAGTCAAGGAACGGAGGCAAAACTGGAAGCAGTTCTTTATTACCTGAAGCTGGAGGACTATGTTTTTATCGTCAGCATGATTCAGGTTTCACTGTTTTTGTTTTACCACAAGGTTGAAGTTTGATCCGCACAAAAGACTTTAGCAGTGTTCTCTCGTTGAGTGGAATTGAGATTGTTGAGATCGTTCTACCTTTTATTTTTAATTTTCTGTCTATTCTTGTAATTTTTGAGTTTAATGTATTATATGCAAGAATAGATCTCAAACGAAACGTGTCGCTTGAACTTGTTGAAGAAATGCCAGTTGTAAAATGGATTTTGCAAGAGCTCAAAGTGTGATGATACTTGAATGCGAGGGAAAAGGGCTATAGTAAAAAAAATGGACAAACACAGCAATTTCACTCGTTTTTTGAGAATATTGGAAATTAAAACGGAAAAATGAACATTTGAGAGGTTCTTGATAAAGGAGCAATCATTCAAGTTTTTTTGTATAATTTCATGAACAGGGAGGCCATATGTTTTGAGATTTTACAATTTTGAAAAATGTTTTACAATGAAGTACGATAGGTTGTACTGAGTAAAATATATGTTAACTCTGATACAGAAATTTGACACTTTGTTGCTACAATTTGTACAATATGCAACAACAGTCTCCAAACTGCCACAGAATGTTTTTCTTTATCTTAACACAAATCTGAACGTTCGAACAAAGTACAAAATTGTGTTCAGAAATAGTACAATGACATCCATGTGAGGATTTAACTTGGAATATTTGATGTCTATAAACGTTTTGTTGAATAGAATCAGACATATAACACTATGCGTTAATGTTATTTGTTAGTATATAACTTGTTATATGTCACCTCTGTACAAAACAATAAATATGTTTTTACTCAACATTTCTGTGGAATATTTCCTTTCGTTGTTTTGTGATCATGAAACAATGTTATGTTGACATGAAATGTGTTTATTCAGAAGAATAGTATAGGGTAAATATTTTGGGTAAGTTCGCACTATCGTTTTTAGAAAAATATCAAGTCCTCACATTGAACTAAGCTTCAGAAGATAATACATATAGCACTTCGGGAGAACATCTCGTGTGAGGTCGTATTCCTATATATATCCCGTCTATAGTTTTCAAATGTTGTGTCGGAGAAGATATCGTCTGCAATGGGCTAATTATCGATGTAACAATGACCAAACATCCAACGAAAACTGTGAAAAATCCGGAATAGGCGCAGTACGTTCTGCCGACGTGTCCCAAATACTAGTTTGACAGCACAAGTGTTACGGGAGACAGTAAACATAAGGTTGTTACGCAAGTGGGCCATAAAGTGCCTGACTAGACTCGTACAGTGAGCTAAGTCAGACTTTGGTCATAATGACCTTAGTTCACTTATTTAAGGTCGCCATACTCTCAAAGTCATGGTTCGAAGCCCATGACAGTATATACGACATTTTTTCCGTGAAAAGACAGCTAAATTTTGTGCTACACTTTTACGAATGACTGAAGTAAGTCTCCGATATTTTGCCGTATACCAAGAATGTCCTCAGTTTTGTATTGTACGACAATCTTCCGACAATTGTACGACGATGACACGACAAAGGTACGACGATTGTACGGCGTTTGTGACCGGGCACTACGATGAGACCAATGTCCGCATGATTACGCAAATTACGCAAGAGGAAAATTTACATATTGCACCTTACGCAAGAGGAGGTATGTTGACTCATCTGAAAGGTAGACTTTGGTCCGTTACCGAATCGAACTCAGGTCAACTCACTCCAATCGCAAAGATTGCAAGAGCCTCGTAGCTGGCTCTGCAATAGGCATTCCTATGCGTCATTTTTTTTCTTCTTATATTAGGTGTTTCTTAAAATCATGCCCGTGTTCTGAATGATGCATACAAGTGTTTATGAAAATTGGAAGGACTAAAAATAACTGCTTAAGGGCCTGTCACATTGGAGCATGGGATCCTAACCTGTATTGGAATTGTAGGGAAGGTTGTACATGTGTCCTACAACAAAATTCAGCAGTCTTCTTACGGAAAAATAAACTCTGATACACTTGTCGGTGGTTATTCACAGTCTGCTAGAAAACTTTACGGCATCAAAATCGCACAACGGCCTACACCCAATGTGACTGCGCCGGGAAAAATGACAATGTTAAAGGCCCACCGGAAAGCCTGTGAACTAGACTAAGGTTATACCAGGTGAAAGTCTATGAACCGTGTAGGTCAGGTTAGGGACAACCTCGTGAAAAGTCATGGAGGACGCTACAGAACGGACCGCTCTGCTATCGGGGAGCCCGAAACCAGCGGCGAACGGCTCTCTGTCGGCGGGACGGAACGGATCCCCCGCCCGCCCGAATGGCCGAGGCTCCCCGGTGCCTGTGGCCGTAGGGGACCGGGATCGGATCACGCTAAGATGGGCGGATATACACGTGAGCGCGCCGGCAAGGGGTGGTGGGTGCTGCCGTAAGGCTAAGCCGGAAGACTTGGAGCCGATTCATATCCTCAAGGGTGGTACGTACGGGTTTGGTGTGTGTGTGTGTGTGTGTGTGTGTGTGTGTGTGTGTGTGTGTGTGTGTGTGTGTGTGTGTCGTGTGTGTGTGTGCGTGTGTGAGTGTGTCGTGTGTGTGTGTGTGTGTCGTGTGTGTGTGTGTGTGTGTGTGCGTGTGAGTGTGCGTGTGTGCGTGCGTGTGTGTGCGCGCGCGCGTGCGTGTGCGTGTGCGTGTGTGTGTGCGCTTGCGTGTGCGTGTGCGTGTGCGTGTGTGTGTGTGTGTGTGTGTGTGTGTGTGTGTGTGTGTGTGTGTGTGTGTGTGTGTGTGTGTGTGTGGTTGTGTGTGTGTGTGTGTGTGTGTGTGTGTGTGTATGTGTGTGTGTGTGTGTCGTGTGTGTGTGTGTGTGTGTGTGCGTGTGAGTGTGCGTGTGTGAGTGTGTGTGTGTGAGTGAGTGTGTGTGTGTGAGAGAGTGTGTGTGTGTTTGAGTGTGTGTGTGTGTTTGCGTGTACGTGTGTGTGTGTGTGTGTTTGTGCGTGTGTGTGAGAGTGTATGTGTGAGTGTGTGTGTGTCGTGTGTGTGTGTGTGTGTGTGTGTGTGTGTGTGGGTGTGAGCATGTGTGTGTGTGAGCATGTGTGTGTGTGTGCGTGTGTGTAGTTAATGACGAATTACTTCACGGGGTGGCAACAATGGGTATTAGTTCGTGACAACAAACGAAATATAAAAAAAGTACGAAACTATAATTTGTAGCACAGAAAACATTTGCTGTGGCGTTTTAAACAGACCATCGAAGATCGCTGAGTTACGCAACTTACGTAATCATAACATGACGCCATGTGACAAGTTGCTGACGTGAGAAAATGAAGGCTGGGAATGGCAGGGTCAGACGAACGTACGGTCAGACATCAGACGAACGTACGGTCAGACATTATGTAAACACAGGGACGTGGTAGAATGACAGAAGCATGTTTGAGAAGCTAATACTAGTAACTGGAAACTTTGGGCAAATTTCAAGACATCACCGTTGAATAAAAAGTTCTTACATGCATCCGTTTTAACATCACTCTGTTTAGGATCTGTTCTGATACTGTTTTGGATCTTTTGTCAAAAGGCTCTTATGGCATTTTGGGCCTCAGAGCTCCACATGCTATTTCGGATCATTTCTAATACTGATATTGTCCAATTTTGTGGCTGTTTTAGTGAGTGGGACTGTGGAACCGGGAACGTTGTTGGCCATCATGGGAGCCAGGTAAGATCCGAGTCTTCGTACTTTTCCACCGGCTAAATGATTTAAAGGCACTGCGTTATCATAAAACACGTAGGGTCCAAAAGTCGTGCAAACATTTTACGGTAGTGGCGATCTGAACGAGTGCGTCATGAGACTGATATCCAACAATCAAAGATCAAATTCTGATAATGTCCCCCTGGTCATTTATATAGTACGCTGAAACTACGATGTTTTTTTTTTCGTCCCGACAAGCACCCGTTACTTCTCAAATCTACGACGTTGCGTAAAAACCGTCCACCATAGGTGCATGTAGGCTGGGGTTTTAAGGAATTCAGTATACTAAATACGGAAAAGGCACATATTTTCTGTACGTAATTTGCCGCATACATATATTCTGTACGTAGGGTGACGTTATTCATACATGTACATGTATGTTAGCTTTGTTAGACGTTTAGTTGTAAAAGACTACACAAAAGTCCCTGTACTTTTTGTTGTGTCAATAAAAAGAACGTTCGCTGCGCTCACTCTGTGGCTTCATTCGGTGGTTATAGCAACTGACAAGGCTTTATCACACCATATTCACCTCGGGGCGGGTCATTAAGCCTTAAATATTATATTAATGAACACACTCATTCTAATTCCCCCCTCCAGCGGCGCAGGCAAGTCCACCTTACTGAACGTGCTGACTTACCGGAACAGGGGAAACCTGTCGGTGGAGGGCACCGTGGAGGTCAGACTTGTTTGTTTGTTTGTTTGTTTTTATCGATCGAGACTAGATCTCGCAGTTTGTAAAACGTATTTTAGGAGACCTTATTAAGCAAGTATCATCGAGTGTAATACAAACAAGAATTAACTATTATCTGTAAAGATATGTGCCTATATGTTAGATCTTCAGTCATGTAACCTGTATACAGCTTGTTATATTTTGTCTGACTTTGTCTTTCCTCATTACCTAAAAAGCGGACACAACAGGCTGATTCGAGGATTTCATGAATAAACAAATGACTAGCTTTTTAGAAGCAAGCAAGCAAGTAATTGATGTGGCAGTCCAATGTTGCCACATATTGATGACGTATGTCTCCATATATGGGCACAGGTGAACGGTCAGCCAATCGGAAAGGACATCACCGCCGTGTCTGCTTACGTGCAGCAGGACGACCTGTTCATTGGTGTTCTCACGGTCAGGGAACATCTCAGGTTCCAGGTGCGTTTGTTTTTATTATGTTTACCAAGAAAAACATATTGTTTTTGCTCTGTTTCTTCTTCTTCTTCCATTCCAAACCAATAAGGCCAATGACCTGAACCAGACGTCTGTCACCATGGTAACTAGTGTTGGGTTACATCATGTTGCAATTTCATAGCAGGAGGGATTTAGACTCCTGTCACCATATATATGAGAGTAAGAATTAACAGAGCAGGCTATATGCGAACGTTTTGCTTTGCAAATGTTACCTTTCTATTGTTAAACCACCGACAAGGATAACAAGACAGCTGAATTTTGTAGGACACTTGCATGACTGTCTCACATGGTCAATTCTATGTTTCCTCAGGCCCGACTCCGGATGGACAAACACATTCCACATGACGTCAGAATGGCGCGCGTCGAGGAAGTCATCATACAGGTAACATCAACGGTTCATATGGATTTCTGTTGAGGAATTGGTGAATTTGGTGTTTTTAGGCTCCTAGCAAATTACTGAAATTTGTTCTGTCACAGGCTCCAGTGATCCTTAAAGACTGTTAACATGTTGTGTATTCATAAAAATAACATGAAATGGCAGAAATCAATGCTGATCTTACAGTTTAAAAGGTGCTTAAAGCAAAGGGAGGATCCCCATATGACGAAAATTGGCGCTGTCCTTGGTGCTGATCGTGTGTTCTGAAACAACAGCTGAACATGCTTGTAGTGGGGACATCTAGCGGTCAAAGTAATATAAAGACTGTTAATATGTCGTATTTCCCCAGATGGGTCTGTCTAAATGTGCGGACACGAAGATCGGGACGCCCGGTCGGAAAAAGGGCATCTCAGGGGGAGAGATGAAGCGACTCGCCTTCGCCTCGGAGGTATGTAACTTTCTTAAGACAGGCTAAGACAAGAAACAACAAGAACGTCTAACAAGAACGTCTAAGCACTCTAACTCTTAGATACAAATGAGTACAGTTACCAATGCTGAGGAGCAGTTATAAAGACAAAGCAATCGCATGGAGTGACCGTAAAGTTTGTTCATAGTTTAGCACGAAGATTTTCTTAAACCGATCAAGCACGTATACGTATGCACGTTATGGTCACTAGTAAGGCCACTGCATGCCACATGCATTGCAATCTACTGCACCTACAGGTTCATCATAGAAAATTGAGAATAAAGATTTTTCCACTGATCGAGCATTTCCTCAAACGGTTCAGGTCCTAAACAAGAAACCTACCCCTGATGTTGTTTGCTGTTCTGTACGCTCTAGGTCCTAACCTGATGTTCTGGTTGATGTTCTGTCCGTTCTAGGTCCTAACCAACCCTCCCCTGATGTTCTGTGACGAGCCCACCTCGGGTCTGGACGCCTTCATGGCCGAGAGCGTGGTGAACACACTACAGGGTGTGGCGGCTCAAGAGAGAAACATCCTCTGATGTTCTGTTTTATGTTCTGTCCGTTCTAGGTCCTAACCAACCCGCCCCTGATGTTCTGTGACGAGCCCACCTCAGGCCTTGACGCCTTCATGGCCGAGAGCGTGGTGAACACACTACAGGGTGTGGCAAACCAGGGGAGAACTATCCTCTGTACCATCCACCAACCTTCATCCGAAACATACGCCCTGTTCGACCAGTAAGCAACCATACTGTCTAGTATCTGTTTACTACATATATACATATATAACCTGTAGCTATAGGTTACTCAGCTACATGATACTTGTACGTAGCTATCAATACATCCACCAACCTTCCTCTGAAACATACACCATGTCCGACAAGTAAGGAATTCTACCATACTGTCTAGTTTCCGAAAATAGTTTCATCAGGTTGGTAGAAGATAGGATATAGGGATTTTCAGGACTAGACGCCTCCGTGGCCGAGAGTGTGGTGAACACACTACAGGGTGTGGCTGCCCAGGGAAGGACCATCCTCTGTACCATCCACCAACCTTCGTCTGAAACATACGCCCTGTTCGACCAGTAAGCAACTTTATGACAACATATTAGCAAGCTAATAATCTAGCAATATTAGTAAGCTTTTAGATCAGTCAGACTGAAGTTTGTATGTTCCTAGGTAGTTATCCCACATCAACTAACCTCACACATTCGTCTAAGGTCTGCGCCATGTATCGTCGGACCATCAAGCAGCTTTACGAACTGTGACTCACAAAACATCAGTACTGGCAAGTCTTTGCTGCATTAAAATGTTAGTAATCAGCTTCAAAGTACCACAAATATAGATATCGTAATGACTTGTAAATGGTGTAAGATTATGATTGATCATTGTTGACAAACTTTCTTGTTGCCACAGAGTGTTGATCATGGCAGAAGGCCGCGTGGCGTACATGGGACCAACCAGCGAAGTCATCGACTTCTTTGGCAGGTAACAAAATGTGAACTATTCCTCTATCGTCAGAGTTTGGTTTAGCTTATTGTTAGGAAATGCTTTTGCTTTTGTAGTGTATGTATTCGAGTTGTTAGCAACCCTGCCTCTGGACCAAGAGGTTGGGAGTTAGAATCCCGGCTGTTGTCGCTCACCCGACATGCACGCTACTGTATAGGGTCGCAGTCCTTAGGATGGGACGTTAAGCAGTGGTCCACTGTTCATTGTGCTTGTCGAAAGAAGCTAGGGGTACAATGAACCTGTAAATGCTGTACATAGCGTCTCTGTCAAGACCCAAGGAAGATCAACTTTTCATTGAGCTAAAACTGAATCGTGATTACGTTCCTTTCCTCTTGCTCAAACATTGATGATAAAATAATGTTCTGCTCTTATCCACAGTGTGGGTTACGCCTGTCCTCCAGCCTTCAACCCAGCCGACTTCTTTATCCAAACTCTTGCCATCCGACCCGGGAAGGAGGAGAAATCACGAGACAGAGTGGAGGTACGGAAGATTAAATTCTTTTGTCAGAAAGTCTGAATTTTAATAGCCAATGGCTAAATCAGTTATATGAGGTGCAACCATTTGGATTCACTTTGTATAAAGAATCAGGAAGAGAGGGGAAATGGTGTAACCTCAGACTGACAGGAAAGTCGAATTGCGGGTTAAAATGGTGTCCTAGCAGGATGGTGACAATGAAATATGCACAGAATCACGATGATAAATATAAAACAAGGAATTCAAAACAACTCTGAGTACTTCACTGGTCTATGAAATTTGTGCTTTCTTGTTGTTTTTATAAGATTATAAAAAGATCGGAATATCGTTTTTTTTAAATGTTAATTACATAGAAACAATTCTCAACAAATTTCAGGGTTTGAAAAACGTGGACAGAGCAAAACTAATTCTTGCTTTTGTTTCAGAAAATCTGTGACCAGTTCCAGGAAGTCAGGGAAAACAAGGATTCAAAGAAGCAACTTGCGGCCAACCATGTGGACTACGGGGTACGCACGCAAATATGACGATCTACAAGTCTTAGAAATAAAGCATGTCGAAACAAGAAGAAATATAGAAATTATTGTCATAATGGGCACATTATAAGCATATTTTACAATGAATCCAAGCATTTTGAAAATGACAGAAATTAATGTTTGCTATAACGAATTAGGATCCTAAAAATACGGAAATTGGCGCTGTCCTTGGTACTGATCGTGGGTTCTGCAACAACCGAACATGCTTGTAGTGGGGACATCTAGCGGTCAAAGCAATATCTGCAGTGTCCTGTCCAATTCTACTCTAAACTTCCCAAGAAGACCACACATCTGGTCTATGTGTACAGGTGGTTGCTATTGACAGGATTCTTAATGCTTGTAAGTAACAATCAAATATACCTTCACATTTTGAATGAAGTTTGAGGCAGTCTATCTTTCTGTTTTTTTCAGGTTGTTGAGGATTATTCATCGAGATCTCGGTAAGTCTGATTTTGACTTTATCATCTCTAGTGTTCATCTGTAGCAAATACTAGTGACTGGAAAAGCATATGCTATGTGTCGCGAGTCTAAGCCACAGGCTTTTCCAGTTTTTAGTTGTTTGATGCCATCTAGAACTTCTTTTGTAGTGAAAGGAAAATCTAGCAAATTAGTTGAATTATTCTGAAACTGCTTTAACCGATCAGTAATTGTTTTCTCTGAATCCGTGTTAAAGCTTTCTTGTTTTATTAGATTGTTTAATCCTTTAAAGTGTTCTGTCCATTCTTCGCTTGTGATGTTTGGGTCTGTAGTATTTTTGCGTGTTTTACCGTTAACTTCATATTCCAGAAAATCTAATAGTGACCAGACATGCTATGTGTTTTGTGAATTATGAAGAACTTTATTGCACGACAATTGTACAGGGTACATTGTATGGCAAATACTAGTAGGTAACAAAATAAGTAGCATAGTAAAATAGATAGGTATAGAATAAAACTTAACAACTTATATATAGAAAAGAAATAATCAAAAGTTAGCTTAGGCTTTACAATCAGGCGGAGTTATCTATGGGTACATGTGACAGCAAATCAGTATTCTTTCTAATAACAAAACAGTCTTTTATGTATTTACCTATTTTTGCATTGTGTTCGCTGTTGCATTTAAATATATAATCAAATCTATCTGTAGCAACAAGTCTATTGAAATCTGTCGTATTTGAAGTGAGATATTTGAATAGATTATCACGTAGGACATCATATCTAGAGCATTCCATGATAAAATGAAATTCATCTTCGATGTTATTGATGTTATTATGTTAGTGAAGCCTACATAGCCATGTAAACAATAATCAGAATATTCTTAGCACAGCTAAAGAAGAGGGATGGATGTCACTGGATTCTGATTTAGTAATTTCCTTATTTTATCTAATACTGTATGAGTATACTATACAAGTATACTGGAGCTGAGTTGTCTATGGCTATTGTGAGTGGAACTCTGATTTCATGTGCTGTCAAAGGTGCACATGAAGAATTGTACCCACTCATGATTAGCAGTGCAACTTTTGACAATGTATCAACTTTTGTTGCAGGTACAAGGCCTCCTGGCTACAACAGTTCCTGGCCATGATGTGGCGATGTCATCTCCAGAACACCCGGGACCCCATGATCATGGGAGTCAGAACTGGACAGGCTATCGTAAGGAACTATCCTCTTTCTCTTTCGTCACGGGTTAATGATGATAAGATAGATGGGGTCTAAAGCCTCTGGCCATGGCTTCCTTGGGTTTGTAAGTCATTTGAAGGTAAGAATCATCACAAGAACACAAAAGACTATCGTAAGCAACTTTCCTGCTAACTGTGAACACTCTAATCTACAAGCAGATATTTTTGGTGGCTGCAAAGGCAATATCAGATTGACAAGACAGTATCAAATTGGCATGGCAATATAAGATTGGCAGGCAGTATCCATTTTCCATCCGTTTGGCTGGCATAAAAAATGATACCAGTACATAAAAGGCAAGCCTAAAAGATGTCAAAAATAAGCCAAAGCCTAATCCTTTACTTGTAGAGTATGAACACTGTACATCTGTAATAGATTATACAGGGCCAGCCCTATGTTCTAATTCCCTTATATCTCCCCAACAGTTTGTAGGTTTGCTGGTTGGCATCGTGTACCTGCAGATTGAGTACAACCAGGACGGGATCCTGAACATCAACGGAGCACTCTTCCTCATGCTGACTAACATCGCATTCTCTCATATCTTCTCTGTTATCAACGTAAGAGACACAGATTTTTACACATTTTAAGCTTCTGAGAAGGGTTTTGGTAAACTTGTGGGAACAACTGAGGACATTGTATGACATATTTCAATTGGGAATAGGGCAGAAACTGTGAAAAGTTGAAGGGCTGCTTAATTTGCAGGGGTGCATTTCTAAGCCTCCAGAATCCCTCCATATATGTTGACCTCTAATCATTTGATCTCTCATCACTTGGTCAGATTAGGAGACCATCGTTTTTGTCCCATTTCTTGTGACTGAGATTTTGATATCTCAATTATCAATTGTCAGTTTCCGCCAATTGCTGACTGTATCTAACGCAGTTCCTAATTCTCTCTGTTGTCTCCTCCCCCACCACAGGTGTTCCCAGCTGAGTTACCCATCTTCAGACGTGAACATGGAAATGGGATGTACAGAACAGACGTCTACTTCCTCTGCAAAACTATAGCCGAGGTAGGGTAGGCTTTGAGGGTAGATTATAAAGAACTCATCACATTACATTTACCTTTTGCTATTGCTGCACTGCTGTTCACATGGAATGTTATTGTTGGACTTCCTGTGCAAAACTAATAGCCGAGGTTGGTTGGGCTTTGTTCGTAGACAGAATTAATTTTTGTACAACATATATATATATATATATATAACCTACCTCACCTATCCCTTGAGTTCTGTGGGGGTTTGTTGGGACATCTACTTACAATCATTATCTAATACATTCTTTATTAGAGATGGTTTTGATGGTTCTGATCACAAATACAATGTAAACATATCTGTTACAGTTGCCATACTTCATTGTCCTACCATTGGGATTTACAGCAATCTGCTACTGGATGGTTGGTAAGTAAGAAATCAACTCATTTGGCCAAGTTCAAGCTTCTACCCCCATCACTCCTGATTTTTTCTGTTATGCCCTTTTCTTTTTATCATCATTTTTAAAAATTTGTTGTTGGGACATACAGATAATCAAATATACAGCAAGGTTTTGCAACATGTTGCCTGATTGTTAACCAGTGAGACTGTTTGCCTGCCCCAGGTCTGTATGCTGGTTGGCAGGAGTTCCTGATCTGTTACGCCATCATCACCATCACAGCCAATGTCTCAGTCTCTGCAGGTATGTCTTAAGACGTTACCAACCTCCGTGTAAGAAATAGGCACAGATCCTAACATTGTTGCTAGACATAACAAGAAATTGAAGATCTCATACATGGCATCATGTACGTTCTTGAAACATTTAGAGGCTTGATAATTTTTTGTTTTGTTTTATTTATTAGGCCACACCAATTTAATTTGTTGGTTCTCGGATTTTTTCATAAAAAATATGAAGCAACAGGGCGAAAAAAAATAAAAATAAAAACAGGTCTAGCTTATAGGCATCCTATTATAGGCTTAAATGCTATGAAATGAGCCATGAAGTCAACACAAAAGGCTGGGTTAGAATTTAAACATTGAATTTTGAACGTTTAATCGAACCACTGCAATGATAGATGGGAAAACTGTAACAAGTAGGAAGAAAAGGACTTTCCTCAACTGTTGGGGGGCAAAACATGAGCATTTTTCAGTTGATTCAGGAAAA
>NW_017804609.1:665550-707521 GCF_001625305.1 Branchiostoma belcheri | reverse complement strand
CAAATCAGAAAAAACGAAGAAGCGAATCCGAGAACCAACAAATTAAATTGGTGTGGCCTTAGTGTGAAATTTTGGGTTCTTCTTTAGATAGCTTTCCCATATAAATATAGACACAGGCATTTAAGAATCCTGTCTATAGTGACCACCTGTGGTCTTCTTGGGAAGTTTAACTGTTACAGTAGTACTTGCAATTCATTTTAGGCAAGAATTTGCAATAAATGATCTAACATATAGCAATGAAGTTAAATTTGCACTGCCTTTGGTGATTTTAACCAGATCATGTTTCACTGCCCTATCAGGTTACATGGTATCGACTATCAGTCCGTCTGTTGATGTTGCCATGGCAATAGCAGCCCCTATGCTCATCCCACTCATGCTGTTTGGTGGGTTCTTCTTAAAAGCCAAGTAAGTCACATCTCTTATTAATTATGTTTACCTTTGCAGAAGGAAAAATATTGTTTTTGTCTGTTTCTTCTTCTCCTAAGCAAATAAGGTCAATGACCTCTACCACACCTCTGTCACCATGGTAACTAGTGTTGGATTACATCATGTTGCAATTTTATAGCAGAAGAAATTTAGACTGCTGTCACCATATATATATATATATGGCCATATATATATAAATGGTTAAACAATTATCATAACTACTGAAATACCAGAATTATCAACACTGTGAGGTGTTCAAAGATTTCAATTAATTGTTGATTTCCTAGAACTATCATAGAGTGGTATACATACTCGCTGCCACCAAGCAAAGTAGAGGCATCATCACTAGCTAGCTTAAAACAATGCTAGCAGCTAGATAAGGGCGACTATACTGGCTATACAGTGCAGATTTACAAAGTTTAGGCATGACAGGTTATCTTGTGTAATCTAACCAGCTTATTACTAGTACGCAGTTGCTGTGCTACATTATGCAAAGCTGGTGTGTTATGTCAAAAGGTAGCTATATACTATTATTAAATACATATTGGTTTGTGTGTACTAACCCAACTACATGTGTATTCCCCCCTCCCCCAGCTCAGTACCTGTGTATTTCATCTGGCTGGAGTATATTTCCTGGTTCAAGTACTCCAACGAACTGCTGTGCATCAACCAGTGGTCACCAGTTGTCAATATCAGTATGTATTAACTTTCATTAACTCATCAACCTGTCACCAACAACAGTTCAATAATCTATGAACCTCCAATAACTTACCAACCAACCAGTGGTTACCGCTCACAAATATCAGTATATTAACCTATTATTAACTTTAAATAACGTATCAACCAGTATTGACATAACATCAGTATATGAACCCATTAACTTTCAATAATGTATCAACCAGTGATTAACAGTTGCCAAAATCCAATATGTAACCCTATCAACTTTCAATAAGTTACCAATCAGTGCTCACTGATCACACAAACATCACAACACAAATGTATAAAAATTCAGTAAATGCATCAACAATTAGTTGTCACTAACATTAGCATGTATTAAAACCAATCAGCTTTCAATAACTTATCAATCAGTGAACTGGCACCAACAACTGTATGTAAACCAATTAAGTTTCAATAACCTATCAACCAGTGGTCATCTGTATCAACCTTCAAACAACTTGCTTTAAATAACTTCTCAGTGGTCAACTGACACCAACATGAGTATGTAAACTTATCAACTACCATCTAACAATGAACCAGTTCACATTACAAAATCCTCTCACCTCCCCTATAGCTTGTACAGAAGGGATTCCGTTCTGCCTGGAGACTGGGAAGGATGTTCTGGCGAATCTCAGCTACGATGAGGTATTATAAACTTGGGAACCACATGGGGGAGGGGGATGGGGAAGAGTAGGGGCAAACCAGGATGCATTGTGTGGGGGAGTTTGGGGGGAAGGCAAGGGGTGAACCAGTAAGCATGATGAGGTAAACTTGGAAAGCACATGGGGAGGGGCTTGGGAAAAGGGTGAAGCAGTAATTATGCTGGGGAGGGGACTTGGAAAAGGGTTAGGGATTAACCAATAAGTATGCTGGAGGAGGGAGCTGGTGGGAAGGCAAGGGGTGAACCAGTAAGCATAGTGGGGGAGGGGGTTTAGGGAAAGCAAGGGATGAATCAGTAAGCATGATGGGGAGGTAAATGTATGGGAAGGCAAGGAAAAGGGGGTGAACCAGGAAGTTGGTGGTGTGGGGGTGGGAAGGGGTGAACCAGAAAGCACTAAAAATGGGAGAGGGACTGCAGGGACAGTTAGGGGGTGAACCAGAAAGCATCGATTGTAGGGAGAGGGTTTGACACAAAACCACTTTTTTTTTCTTTTTGATAGACATATATGATATAAGAAGCTAAAGTAACTTCAGAAAGTATCTATTACTCCAATACTGCTACAATTATGACAGAAGTTTGACAGAGATGCTGACGAGATTTTTCGTCCCTCCCAGGACAACTTCTATGTGGACCTGTATGCACTGATTGGTCTGATGGTCGGGTTCCGTCTGCTGTCCTTCATCTTCCTCCTCATCAGGTCATGGAAGGACTAAAGGTCAAGGTCACACAGGGGTCAAGGTCATGGGGGGTCAAGGTCAAGATTACATAACAGGGCCAAGTACAATATTGGTTTAGTAGTCATATGGAGGAAGGCTGAGGTCAAATTGTAACCTCAAGGACAATTGAAGGGGTCAAGGTCATATGAGGACAGTCAATGACAATTGAAGGGGTCAAGGTCATATGAGGACAGTCAATGTCACATTCAGGAAGATTGATGTCATGTAGAGGTATAAGGTCATATGCAATTTATAAGACTTGGTGCAATAAGGACCAAAATGGGCCATTCCTGGAAAGATTTTCAGTAAGTTCAATGTGTGTATTTTGGAATCATACTTGTTGAAGTTAATACTTTAGAATGTTACTATTTAGTTGAATCCCAATACAGCTACAAGCAGCTAAAATGTTGAACTCATACGGCAATTCAAAGACCAACAGAAATTATGATGCAAGTTTCATATTGTCTTTATTTCAGAGTTTGAAACAGATGCATTGATCATGCATGTATTATAGCAAAGCTTAGAATGACCCATGAACTACATTTGTAAGGTGCTTCGGGCAAAATGCAATGAGAGGAAACTGGTTCCTGCAAAAACAAAAAAAGAAAGAAAACAAAATATGAATCTCTTGTAACTAGACTTAGTCCATTTTATATGTTTTTGTAACAATGATACTAACTCCCAATGGTGCCTGGAACATCTTTGTTACTCAACCTGGTTTTGATTACCCACAATATATGGATTACCATACACAGCAACAATTGTATATGAAAAAATAAATATAAAAAAACTTGTATATTTGTCTGGATGCATGAATGTACCATCTGTGCTGGTACATTCCATAATAAAGTTTGTACTTGAATTCAACACAATCAGATTGTTGGCTCACCCTGAACTTTCAATCGCACATCACACATTATTTGGAATTATTTTGCACTGCTACATACCTTTAATTATGTGCATCCCTTCTGGCCTTCATTCTGCGTACATAGTCAGTCTCCATGTCCAGAATGGCCCTGTGCAAGGGGCAGGTGTGGACAGAGCTGTGGACAACTCGGTTGTAGGTGTGGCTGTCAAGCTGGGGGTGGTGACGCTGGTGGGAACAGCCTGGGGGTCAAAGGTGCATGGGTCAAAGGTGACATGTATGTGGGTCAAAGGTTATGTGATAACGCATGACTCCATGAGCAGTGGATCATAGAATTTTCTGCAACCTATGATCCACTGCTCACGGAATCACGTGTGTTATCTGCGTGACGTCACGGAAGCAGTGGATTGCTCATTCCTTGACAAAGACTGGAGTTGCACAGTCAAAAATTTGAGTGAGTCCAATTTTGTTGTGTTGGCAATTACAGTTCAAACTTGTTCATAATGACTTATACCAACACAGATGAACTTTCAAGATAAGTTTACCTGGACATTTGCTGTAGTCTGGGTTCCTGGTGTGTACGGAAGTGTTTTCTGAGTGTTCAGCAGCAGCAGCTTTCCTTGACATGATCTCTTCTTCAATCAGCAAACTGCATACAGACATCTCATCTGGAAAACAGGACAGATTAACCTTTAGCAGGCTAAGGTACCCGTTTGGCACCAAATTTGTATTAGAGAAGGTTTAAAGCACTGAATACATCTCTCTCCTGACATCTCATGAAATCTATCTGCCTCCAAAAAAATCAAGGCCATACAAACCACACAGACACACACAGACACACACACACATTCACACACACACACACACACACACACACACACTCACACAGACACACGCGCACGCACACACACATACACACACACAGAAACACACATATGCACATGCACACACACACACACACACAAACTCACACACAAACACACACACTCACAAGCACACACAACACACACACAGACACAGACACACACACACACACAAACTCTCTCCCTCTCACACACACAAACACACAATACTAAACCCATGCACCTACCCAAATGAACACAGGTCTTGAGCAGGTAGGTTGCTGCCTTATTGTACTCGGCACTCTGGTTCCACATAGACACACAAACACAGGCACACACACTAAACAATACTTCCAATGACATATAGAGTTTGTCTGACTAAATACTGTGCACCTACCAAGATGTACACAAGTCTTGAGCAGGTAAGTTGCAGCTTTGTTGTACTCTGCACTCTGGTTCCTCGCCATACTGTGTAGCACAACCGAGAGACCTCCCGCTGAAATTAGCTGATGCTGGATATCTTCTACAGCAACAAACAAGCAGAAATAAACAGAATAACAGTCTTATTTCATTTAACACTCATGCTTACAACTTTTTTTTTTGAGCTAGAGATCATTTGAGCCAAGGTAACAGTTCCCCATACTTTAACCCAACTTGTAGAGTAGAACTCATTACTACCAAGTACAGTAGGGGCATCCTTACCAGTTAGCTTTAAACAATACTTACTTACAGTTAGATGTGCAAAGGTTAGCTGTGCTATGCCAAAGAATAAGCTGTACAGCTACTGAAGGGCAGTTATACTGGCTATACAAATAAAGACTTCTTCAGGTACATACTATTCATCTCTGTGAGGTGCAGGATGGTGAGCAGCACTTGTAGCTGAAGCTGTGGATCCTGTAGATTCAGGGACAGAAGCTGCACCATCAGGGGGACTGCCTTTAGCTGGTGAAGCTCTTGCAGACCCCGGGCTAAACAAACAAACAAACAAAGAAACAAACAAACAAACAAACAAACAGGAATGAGGAGAGGTTGACAGTATGTACAAAGTAGAACACTTGAAGACCACAAGTTTAGCAAAGAAGCAAACAATAGCAGACAATCAAATGCTTTCCAAACAAAATACCATTTTGCACACAGTGTCCCTGTCCTTGGTGCTGAATTGCTGGTTACAGAAAATTCATGATCCTGAGGATGACTGTTACCACACCATCTTAGTAGGAACTAAATGTTTATCATTCCAAAACAAGAGTGAAGTGCCTTCATCTAAATGAAGTGACAGATATTACCAGAAATGTTTTAAGCTGACATGTTGCACTAGAACATTTTCCAACAAAACTGAATATACACAAGAAAACAGTTATCCAAGGAACTGGATAGAGTTTGAAGACAATGACCTAAGAAACTAAGCAACTGGTTTTTGCGCACCTCCTCACTTGGATGCTAACCTCTATTTGGACATTAAATAGATCATAGAAATGTCCCAGTTACCATTATTAGCCACACATGAGTCGATGGTAACAGCCACTTGCACAGCTAAGGGCACGGCTGTGGGGTCCTCGTGTGCCTGATGGACCGTCCGCTGCAGAACTGCCATCAGTGCCTGCAAACCTCCCACTGACAGCCAACGCTTCTGGGATCGCTCTGAAGCAAAGACTGAATGAATGAACTGGAAAGGTTGCAAAGTAAATGCATAATGTTTACCTTAATGTGGTCTAGCCTAACAGAACTTATTTTTGAAACTTGAAACTTGAAATTCGTTCTCAAACACATACACACACGGTTACCAACCCCTCCAACTCTGTCCTGCCACTTGCTACATAATGTAATCCAACACCAAAGGGTGTCTGCTACCAGCACCAGTTACCATGGTGTCATTGTTATCAAGAAGGGTGGATTGTTATCAAAACTCATTGTTGTCATTATACCATTGTATCACATTGACTGTACATATTTCATGATAGATAGAAGAATAAAGAATGGTGAGGAAGTGTCCTTACTGTTGTTAGATATGACCATGCCCAGGTAGTAACATATGGGGCGTACAGCCGGGCTGATGCAGCCATCATTCAGCAGCTTCACTACAGGAGCAAACGTGCCCGAACACAGGAACTGATTCTCTTCTGGAGCAAGGAATGGGAGTACAGGGGAAAATTTTCAATTTTTCCTGACTGCAAAGTACAACAATCACTACACATATGTACATGTAACACAGGAATGAAGAAACTAATTATCTTCATCCAGGCATTAGTCACTTCACAGTTGTACACTTTGCAACTTAAGTACAGATCTACTTGCCCAAACTTTGAGAACTTCTTTCTAATGCTTAATTCAGCAGTGATTTCTATTCTTAATCAGGGATTGTGATTGAAATTAAAAATATAAAAAATGTCAGGTCAATGTGTTCTTATTATTATTTGTGAGTCATTCTGTACTACTGTTTGTCTGTACATTTGCAATTTTAGATTGCAAAAAAGCATCTTAAAAATTGTCCCAAATCTCTCTATCCTGACCATCTCTTCTTCTCAAACGTTTGTGTACCTTCCTATGTGTTAGCTTTTGTTGGCTTAGACATCCAATGGCAATCTTTTTACCTGTTACAAAATGCACTACCCACCATTCTGTGGATTGTTGACACATGCAGCCAGCCCGTTGGTGACAGCTGTCCACAGCTCGAAGGCCTGGTCCTGTGGACTGTCCAACTGACTCTGGCCAGCGGGGTTGGTGGCATAAGTCAGGGGGAGCGAAGACCTGCGCAGGAAACAAATAAACAAACAAACACCTTTACAAAGCCTCTAAGACCTTTTTCAAATATATTGAGATTGTTTAAAAATATCTTGGGATTTTTTAAAGTATCTTAGAATCACTTCAAAGCATCTTGAGATATTTCCAAAAAAACTTTTTTCAAAACATCTTGAGATTTTTTCAAGGCAGCCTTTCAAAACATCTTGAGATTTTTTCAAACATCTTTCTAAAATACTTTTCAAAACATCTGAGATTCTTTTCAAGGCATCTTTTCAAAACATCTGGAGATTTTTTCAAATCATCCTTTCAAAAGATCTTGAGATTTTTTGAAAACATCTTTTAAAAACATCTTGAGATTTTTTTCATGGAATCTTTTTAAAACATCTTGAGATTTTTTCAAAACATGTTTTAAAAACATCTTGAGATTTTTTTCAAGGCACCTTTTCAAAAGATCTTGAGATCTTTTCCAGGCATCCTTTCGGAAGATCTTAAGATTTTTTCAAGGCATCTTTTCAAAACATCTTGAGATTTTTTTCAAAGCATCTTTTCAAAACATCTTGAGATCTTTTCAAGGCATCTTTTCAAAACATCTTGAGATTTTTTAAAGCATCTTTTCGAAACATCTTGAGATTTTTTCAACACATCTCTTTCAAAACATCTTGAGATTTTTTCAAGGCATCTTTTTAAAACATCTTGAGATTTTTTTTGGAAAGCATCTCTTCAAAACATCTTGAGATTTTTTCAAAGCATCTTTTCAAAACATCTTGAGATTTTTTCAAAGCCTCTTTTAATACCATCTTGATATTTCTTCAAGGCATCTTTTCAAAACATCTTGAGATTTTTTCTCTTTCAAGAGATCCTTTCAAAACATCTTGAGATCTTTCCAAAGTATCTTGTTGGGATCTTTTAAAAGAATATTGAAATCTTTTTATAAGTATGTAGTCATCTTTTTAAGCATCTTTAGATCCTTTCAAACCATCTTGACATTCTTTCAAACTATGGTGAGATTTTTTTTCAATCTACATGTATCCTGAGTTGTTACTTACAGGAAGAGCTGGATCATGGTCACCATGCACCTTCTTTCTCTTGCCAGTCTCTGGCCTTCTCCTGAAATACAATTATTGTATGTTTATCCGTTTGTTCATTTAATCATTCATCCAATCATTCTTCAAGTCGAGTGTTTTTGCTTGATGCAAGTCATTTTAGCTATACTTTGGAAAATATTTAAAGATTATCCATCAAAAGAGTACAATTTGTAGCACATCTGAAAGGACTTACTGCACATATATGACAAGTGCCTATTTTCCCTAAAAATGGGAGGGTGATGTTTTCCTTGTTACGACAACAGGGTAATTTTTTTTTTTACTTCAGAATCTGTAACTGAAAAATTAATTCCAAGAAAAGCACAACTGAAAGAAAGGTGCTTACTGTTGTTAGAGGCGAGACATTCCCAGAACTACCGATAGCTTATCTGCTAAGGATTCCTTATCACAATGAAAAACAGTGCAGTAGGATCTCAGGATGTTGTAGTCAGGCTAAAGAAAGGTTCTTACTGTTGTTAGAGGTGAGACAGTTTGCCAGGAAGGCTGCTGTTCTCTTCACCTCAGGAGCGCTGAGCTGGTCTGACAGTTTGGACTGCAGGAAGCTGAAGACTTGGGGGATACACAGCTTACTCTGGCAACCTCCTGTATGGGGAAACATATGGATCAAAAATAGTCTGACAAAGACAGGGTTGGTATGAAATCGAAGAGGTACATCTAATTCATGATGCACTGGTGTAGCTAAATATTTTGGTTGGGTAACAAAAAGTATGCCAAAAAAAACAAGAATACTCAAGCAACTGGATACGATTTTGGAAACAGTCATACATTTTAGGTAGAAACCACTACCTTTCGTCTGTGATACTGGAGAGTGCAGGTGTCACAGACAAAAAGTAGTGGATGCCCTATGAAACGTCTGACCATTCCAAAATCATATCCAGTTGCTTGAGTAACTGTTTTTTGGCATATCTTATTACCTGGATGCCTAACTTTCATTGACATACCGTAACTGTAATTTCTGTTGTGCACTAATATATATATTTAAAAAAATAATAATTTGAATTCCAACATGTAATCACAAGACGTGGTGACGGCACACTCAAGTTTTTCAAACTTATATTGATGCCGCCACCAACACAGGGGACAATACTCATTTTCACCTGAGCGAAGTGAGGAAAGTCGTGTAAAGTGCCTCTCCCAAGGGCACAAGATTGGTGGCATGTCAGGACTCGAACCCGGGACCTCTAGGTTCCGAGTCGAGCACTCTGCCACTACGCCACACAACCCCACTAGAATAAACAAGAATGCACTAATATATAACATGGGACTGGACTGAAGTGAGCAAACAAATGCTGCAATACAAGTATGTGTGTCTCACTTACTGTTAATCTGTGCAGCACAACTGAGTGTGTATAAAGCAGCCTGTTGCACCTCCAGGTTTTTTGTGAACACAGCGAGATGCAGGACCGACATCAAACCTCCCTTCTCCTCAAGTCTCTCGCATGCTGCTCCTTAAAGTAAATATAACATTCCCAATTACAAAACATGCAGATATGAACTGTATTTATCTTTTTCCATGTTAAATGAATAGGATGCCAAAACAGGGCTATCTCCTAACATAGAATACAACATGCAACCGTGAAATCATCTGGCTTCTAAAGACTTCTGTATGTAATCAGGATAGTACAGTTACACTGGTCTGGAGTATAGAATTTGTCCATGTTGAAGTCTTAAACAAGACAGTAAAGGAATACCACTTTGTTGTAACTTTCTGAAGTATATGACAATGTTTTTTTCCAGAACATGTTTTGAGCAAATGGTTTTAGGGACACAACAAAGAGTAATTCATCTTCCTATCATGTTTTATTGTTGAACAAACCTTTGCCATTACTTTATCATCTGTAGCAAGAAGAATAAATTCAATTCTATGCAGTACTTCACTTTATCATGTTAGTTTCTCCTATTCCTATTCTATACAGTAGCTAGTCCCATATTGTGATGAGTGTTGAGAGGTATTTGTTCTACCTACCATTCTCCATACAGAGGTGAGCCAGTGCCACTAGAGCCTGTTTCTGTGCCTGGGGACAGTCTTTCTGGGTCTTAATGCAGTCCAGGAGAACTGTAAGACTGGACAGGGCCTCGGAAGACATCTTGGAATACTTCTTACTCTTAGGAACACCTGTTACAGAACTATTCAGAACACAATTTTTGGTCACTTAGGATTTGCCTGGGAAAGTCTTTCTGGGTCTGAATGCAGTCCAGGAGCACTGTAAGACTGGACATCTTGGACTTAAACACCTGTTACAGAAATAATCAAATCTTTGGTTGCTGCTAAGAGGATACCGTCTAGCAACACTATATTACTGTGCATTGCCACAGAAGAATATTTCTTAGGACTTGATCTGTGTTTCAGAAATATCAACCATATAAAGACAGTTTAGCATCACGGAAAAATCCACATCAGAAGATTTTGAAGACGACGTTTTATTTTTAACACTGAGTTTGTCAACACGCCCCCCTCCCTCAAAATTCAACGGTTGCTCAACGCCCGACAACTCGGTGGACGTTTCAGTTTGTTTTCAAATGTCTTTTGCGATTTGAAGATGAAAAATTCAACCAAGAACAGAAGATAAAAAACAAAATAGAGACATACCTGCCCACTACGCTCTCATGAAGCGACTACTGCATGACTTCTCTTACTTGTATGCAGTCTTAAAATATAACGTTACTAGTAAGGCTTTGTGTAGTGTAATAGACTGCAACACTGTTTCGCCCCCCCCCCCACTCCACCTAACATAAAATACAAAGCAAAGTAAATTCCCTTGAAGAATACAGCTAAAAGTTACTCAAAATTCGTAGTTTTCTCCTTACCTGTGGAAATTATGAGGAGTAAACTGCTTCAGTTGTGTGAACTGGTAATTTCTGAGGGAAACTAGTCAGTGGCTGCAGACGACAATGTTGGGACGTTCCGAGTTCGGATATCCCGCCATTTTCTAGCGAACGCAGCCAAACGCAACAATAAACTAACTGTTTCTCGATTCATGTCTTGGGCCTTGAAAGACACTGATATTTGCATAAGCTGATCTAAAATTCGAATACTGTTCATGGATATGGTTAAGAAACGTTAATCATTCTAAATATGAAACTTTCTTAGATTGGGCAATTATATTCATTTTGATGCACTCCTATATCCAATGCACAAGACTTGTGGTACGGTACCGTCATACACGACAAGTAAGAATAAATGCACGTCGAAAGAAGATAAAAACTATACAAATCGTTGTCGTAAAGTGTACATTTCAAAGAAATTTGCAAGATGGATCCAAACAAAAGATAAAATGAGAGAGAGAAACATCCTTTACACAAGATTAATATGTATTCAAAGCGAAAGGAGGGTCCGAAAAAGACGAAAACTGTCCATGTCCTTGGTGCTGATTGCCTGTCCTTTAGCAAGAGCTGAGTCTACGTGCGTGTAAATGGGGACATCTAGCGGTCAAAGCAATATCTGCAGCGTCCTAACCATTTCTGCTGCAAGTTTTGGCTGTAACAGTGAGGTTTTTGACCCTTTGAAACGAAATAAGACTTGTTATGGCTCTCTCAAAGGGCTTGCGGATATTTGGCCACCCTTGAAAGAGGAAGCGGTCTCTTGTTTTCTCTGACACTGATATTGTTGACGGATGTCCCCTGGCAGAGCAGATGGCCTTGCCACAGAGAACAAAGGGAAGCGGCTTCATCTTAAAGTCTTTTCAGAAATGCTATAACGTTACAAGATCTATCTGTATAGCAAATATAACGGCGCCTCGGTGTAACACAAAAAGCTTCTGTATCTAACTATCTGTATAGCCGATATAACCTCTTTTCTGCACAACACACCAGTTTCGCAGGCACGCGGCGCATCAGCAGCTGGCTATATAACACCGAACGGCCTGTTACATCTAGCCTAAGCACATTAAGCTGTAAGCGTTGTTCAAAGCTGTCTAGTGAGGATGCCCCTTCTGTACTTTTGGGCAGTGAGTTCCATTCTACAATAGTTCTAACACTATGCTGTTTATCGCTGATTTGAGGAGTGCCTTACATTTAAGATTGGCAATACGCCTTCGCTGGCGTTGGCTGGATGCATTGCAAACAGTACATGTATACAGAAAAAGATCGTGTACTGTTTCTTTCTCAAACAAAAGTTCATTCATCAAAAAAAGAACCGATAACTGTTTAAAACTCAAAAAGTCTTCCATGGATTTTCATGACTCCTTCGTTTGTCGTACGGCCTTGGCCTTGGTGAAAGTTTACGAACTTTCGGGCCTTCTAGAAACTTCCCGTCGACCCGTGACTTCCTCTACAAGGACGCCGGTCTGTAGAGGAAACTATATGCTGGCCCGGCAAAGGTTTCCGTTTGTAGTGCGGACGTGCCTTTTATAGCAGCCGACGTCCTTGGTAACCTCACCTTTAACAGTGTCAGATCAAGGGACAACGTGTGGCATCTACTACATATAACATTACAGCATACATGTACATATTACTCTACTTTACCTTATACAAGACTACGTAGTATGGGATGAGAATCGAATTTGCTTTTACAATGATCGGTAGAATTTCTAGCGTTATAAAGTTGTGTGACAGCGCACTGGATATACAGCTCGGCAAAGGTTTCCGCTTGTAGTGTGCACGTGCCTTTTATAGCAACAAACAGCCTTGGTAACCTTACCTTAACCAGCGTCCGATCACGCTACAAGTCAGAACAAGAGTTCAGTCGTCCGGGCAACTCCCGCTCTAATCTTCAGAACGTCCAATCTTCAGCAGGAAGTCTCCCCTATAGGGCTAGGACCTGGATGAATAATGAATATGAAAATTTCCAACTTTGTGTACGATAGTGACTAGTATCAGGAGTTAATCTAGATCAGTCTCTAAATGGTGATGTTTTCTCGTCATTTTAGGCGATGACCGTAAAAACAAAACAGTATCCTCAGTTCGTAACCTGATAAGAGGCTACCTAGCCCCACTACCCTCAGCTTGGAGCCTTGTACAGTACCCCCAGCATGGAGCCTGCTGTATAGACTATCCACCCCTACTATCTCCCAGCCCAGGCTCTATGATGCCAGGCCGTCTCCTTGTCGCCTGCTGTAACAGCCTCTGCCTGGAGCCTGCTTGGAGGCTGTCATGAGATGAAGTGGTTATGAAGAGATGAATCATAAACTTAAGGCTATCTGACCTCCGTCCGGAGCCTGTTGAGAGGCTATGTATTACCCCTCTATCCGGAGGCTGGAGCATAGACTATCTCCCCAATACTATCTCCCGCTGCCAGCACCATGATGTCAGCCCGTCTCCCTGTCGCCTATCGCCCGGTCCACACTTCCCGGAAGTGGAAAAGAACGGGGCCAAACCCGAGCACAAAAACATCCGAGAGTCGAACGAGCGGCGGGCGGGGCGCCTGGCACGTCCTTATGCAGATACAAACTTACAGGGATAACCTTACAAGCTCACTGTGGCCGTCTACAATAAAGGTAAGACTGGATTGTTCTGTCCTATACCTGTACATTTAAGGTATGGCTCTTAAGGCACAGTTACATGCATCATGCGATCGTCATACGAACTCAAACTGATGCATTTCTGACGCTGCCATGCACGTGTCCTGCAAAATAGTTATATGAAAAAGCCTGTCCATGATCCTTGTTGGTGGTTGGTTCTGTCATAGCCTACCTGAAAAGTCTACATCATCAAAATCCCACGACTTCCTTCAACGAATGCGATTGCGCCTTCTGTATACATGTATGTGTACCCGTGCCTCTATTGCAGTTGACATACATGTCGAACATCTAAATCATCTATAACCAACCCTACGGGTCGTTTGAAACAATGAAAGGAAGAGCCTTCCGTTGTATCTCATGATAACGAATTCTCGTGTCTAGGCTGACCAAATTCAGCTCAAAACGTAAATACTACTGTCAAATCTCGAATTGGGTAGACTCGACCAGTATTAAATACTAGATATCCGTAAACTGCACAGCAAGTGTACAAGGTACAACGCATGGCATCCACTGCTAAATAACAACAAAGTACCTTATAAAAGTACAGTATGAGATGACTTACAATGATCGGTGAAATTACTAGCGTTATAAAGCTTAAGTCGTGTTGCTGTGGACCATAACTTCGGCGCCAAACTATAATCGCCGTGATATCATTAGAAGTTGAACTAATGCAGTGTAGTGCAGGAAGTTACAGAGTTTCCACTGAGAAGACGTTACAGATAGTAGTGATTGTAGTGACAGTGTTCGGATATACACCAGTGTTTGAGGAATGCCAGAGGTCCGTCTGAGATAAACACAGGACCGAGCGGAGGAAAATTTCCCACGGCCTCAGACAGGGACGATCGCCGACAGCTGGACGGGTTTGGGTTAAACGGACTTGATAACTTTTACAGTTTACGACAACGGGTACTTTAAGGCATATCCTGTAGACTAGAGAAGAAAATGAACGGGTACACGTAGGTTTCTCATTGAGATCCATATTGACTTGAAGCTCTTTAAATGTAAGTTTGCATTTGAGGAATGAGTAAATTTTCATTTGTACTTTTGTCACTGAAAAGGAAACAAAATCTTTCAACAAAGTTGCATCACATCCGGTGCAGTTACAAAGACGAGAGGGTATAGTTTTGAGTTCTGTCAATGTACATGAATCTACCTTACTCAAAACCGAAAATCTAAGCCAAATCCTAAGATAAAGCTTAACCAGCTTCGAAAACTTAAGAAACCTTAACGCAGCCCTCACCCCTCCCCTCTTAAGACCGTCTGAAAGCTCATGGCTTAAATGTTGGAAATAATGTCTTTTCTTGTGTACATACGCATTCTAACGTTGTGCCCAAAACTGCATTGCATCCATGAGAAATTCATATTTACCTAAATGCTCGGAACCTGAAACCTTGACACTGGTCTCCCAACCACCTTTTCTCAAAAAGGCTGTGTATATAAGAAAGCCCGCCATTGTGGTTCCCCACAATCTAACCTCTGATTCCTATACCGGCTCCTTGTTTACTTACGGAAGGCGTAAAGCGAGCGGCAGTCGCTATGGTAACTTGGTCAAGACGCGATTCTGTCGTCCGACAGAGAAAAGTTTGTGCGGCGCTGAAAGCTTCAGTTTTGTATATCTATATCCATGGTCCTCCTTTTGCCCCAGACACTCCGGACAGTCACGACGGGCCTGACATGTCAATGCGCCCGAGAAAGAGATTGAATCCCTTTCACATTCGGCGTTGATCGGCCCGGTTTAAATAAGGAGTTCAAAGACCTCGACTGGAGGAGTTCTAGAATTGATTTTAGACGAGGCTCTACCACTCCTTGCAAGAGGACTGAGTGAGTGAGCGAGCGAGTGAGTGGTCTCAAACTGGACAGTTTGTCCTATTGATGAACTTTTGCACCCTGGCAGTGTTCCTATTGCGAGTTTAAAAGTCCCTTGCTGTAATCACTTGCCAATCTCCAGACACGCGCCAGTGGTTATTACTTTACTTAGTATCTTATCGTGTCTGCTGCGTGTCTGAGGTTTCTCCATCCACAGCTTCACAATGTGAGGCAGCCACGTGGAGATAGAGGCACATCCAACAACGTTTCCTACTTTGGTCGCTTTCAATGTCCAAGCAAATGGAAAGGGATCCCAATAAAGTCAAAGTCATCCCCCATTCTGTGTTCACCCACATCTGAGTAGAGTGGGGTCTTTGGAGAGGCAGTGACCACAGACTTCCAGTTTGGCCTGCTCTTCATCTTCATTTTATGAGCATCTCTGGCCACGCTCTGTGGGTTGTCCAGTGCAGTGTAGTTAACGTTGTACACCACTAAGTCTTGGCGTTTTGAAGCTTTGAAGATGTCCGTATTGTGAATATCTAGCGATATCCACAGAAAAACGACAAATTATAAATGGATGGATAGATGGATGAATAGCTAGAAAAACAGTAGAGGGATAAATTGCCATAAATGGACGGCTAGATAGATGGACAAACGTTTTAGATCGCATCTGCTTGAATATCACCTGATGATAACATGTATGTATCTTCCATACAGGGTAGAGAACGATAGAGAACACCATGACGTTATGTTGCGCCTTCCGCTGGTCGGCAGTGGTCCTGATGCTGACGTGCCTGTCAGGGCTGTCCGGTGCAGACAGGCGCGCTGCCTGTCCACAGGCGTGTAACTGTTTCCCAGGCACCGTCTTCTGCAGCAACCGCCGACTAAAGGCAGTTCCAAAGGTACGTTACCTAGCCATAGACCGGGCATCATCTCTGGACGTTATCCCCATTCCTCTGTGATATTAGACAGGTGGGAGACAGTTAGCCAAAAGAAATAAGAAAAGGAAGAGAAGCATTTTGGACAGCCGATTTGCTTTTCCTTTAGTTGTGATGGTCCGTGCAACATTATTAATCATTACCAGTAAAGGAAGACTAAAGCTGTGGCTGGGAACCTTGAGCGTTTTCTTGGACCAAAAGTTCAGACTTTGATCGCAATAACTTACCAACCCAACTGGGAGTTCGTGCAAAGAGATAATGCATTTTTTTCTTGGAACAAGATCAAAAGTTACCTACCAACGCATCTAAGATTTCCTGCCAACGGATGGTGCTTTTCCTTCGCTCTTCCAGGGCATCCCTCCGTCGGGCATGCAGAGGCTGTATCTAGACGGGAACAACCTGACGCTAGTTCCCGCCCGAGCCTTTCTCAACTACACCGAGCTGACCAACTTGGACCTCTCCAACAGCTTCATCAAGAACATGGAGGAGGGAGCCTTCATGGGACTCAACAACCTCAGGTCGGGAAATCAATAGATCGATCAACCAATAGATCAATAAATAAATCGATTGACAAATCGAGCACTGAAACTGCGGGCCAATAGCAGACAAAGATCCACAAAAAACCTTTAGGTCTGCCTCTCAGTTTCGATCTATCTTAATGGGACTAAACAACATCAGGTAGGGAAATCAATCAATCAATTAATCGATTGACCGATCAACCACTAGATCGATTAATCAACCTCAGGTTCGTAGCTAACAAGCAAATAGACGGAGAAGCAAAGTAACAAACAAACTTCAAGCTTGCATCTCGATTTCAGTCTATCATTAGTCTATGTCTATGACACATCTAGGTACCGGTCACCTATGTCGCACGATCGCAAAGTAACTGCCTTGGGATAGTAGTGCAGGTGTCCTGCAAATGTCTTGTTACGGTTAAGGCTGTCTTTAGATCCATAGTAAGTCTGCTTGAAATTTCCACGGCATAATGTTGGAAGGGGACCTTTCGATGAAGTCACCGCGCCGTAAATGATATATTTTTCATCTAATGACCGCCATGGTCTTCAGAACTTTATCTCTCTCGTTTCTTTCAGGTCGCTGAAAGTCAACAACAACAACATGACGACCCTTCGCGGCTCCATTTTCCAGGGTCTCTACCTGTTAAAGAGCTTGAACCTGAAGACCAACAAACTCGTGGACATTTTCCCGGAAGTTTTTCAAGGCTTATACAACTTAGAACATCTCTACGTCAGCGAGAATCTAGTAAACGTCTCAACACGCCCTTTTCGGCATCTTGGGAATTTAAGATATCTTGAGATCAAGGAAAACAGTCTCAAGACATTACAAGGCTACTCCTTCCAAGATCTTCGAGGACTCTACTCCTTAGACGTGAGAGCTAACGACTTACAGAATCTTGAAGACTACGCGTTCTTCGGGTTGAACAGTTTAAGAAACTTGTACCTTAGCGACAACAACTTGACAACATTAGGTGGAGAAGTCCTTCGACCTTGCTCTGACCTCATTCAACTTGATCTTGACCACAACCACCTCACCTTCATCGAACCTTTCACCTTTAAGACGCTCAGCAAGCTTAAGGAACTCAACCTAAACTACAACAACCTTCAGCAAGTAGATCCTGACGTCTTCTTTGGGCTGGTGAAGCTGGAAACTCTCGGGTTGATCAACAACAGGCTGACGAGCATCAGCGACAAGGTAATCCTTTTTTTAATTATAAATCTAAAGTACATACACTGAACCATCCATTATACAATAATTTGAATCATAACAAATCATAACAACAATCATAGCAATTCAAATCATAACGTTGAAAATGAGCAAAAAAAAAAAACACTCAAGAACATAAAGTACCCCATTTGCCACGATGCTTCTGCAGATTTCCCCTTCTTGTAGCTATAGAACATTCTACCGTATGAAAGAGGGTTACATAGGTTAGGAAACTTAAAAGAGACTGATGAAAGGTAGTGGATGTTACCTGAAACGTCTGGCCGTTTCCAAAAGCATATCCAGTTGCTTGAGTAACTGTTTTTTTTTGCTTATCTTACCTCATCTTACCTCATCTGATTACCTGGATGTCTAACCCTCGCCGACGTATAGTTAAGGAAAGATTGAAAAGTAACGTGGTTGGCCTTACTGCTTTTCTCTCAAGGCCATCCTGCCGATGGAGTCTCTAAACAGCGTACACGTGGCAGGAAACCCGTGGACATGCGGGTGTGAGATGGTCCGGCTGTGGCAACTCATGGACGTGATCACCGTGGGACTACACATCCTCTGTCAGCAGCCTGTCAAGTTTAAAGGTTTTTACCCTTATTTTATTCATGTTTCGAGTTAAAACTTTTGATCCAACACAAAAAAGTTCTCTCAACAAAAAAAGTTCAGCTCATGGACGTGATCACCGTGGGGCTACACATCCTCTGTCAGCAGCCAGCAAAATTCAAAGGTTTTTACCCTTATTTTATTCGTGTTTAGAGTTAAAACTTATGATCCAACACAAAAAGTTTTCTCACCTAGAGCTTTCGACCAGTCACTCTGGTCTTCCTCAGTAGACTGACCCAGTGAGACTTGTCACGTGGCTTCTTCAAGCCAAGTGTGACGTCAACACTGGGTCAAAGGTATCTGGAAGACGATGTCGGCTCCCATCGCAGTTGAGTGAAGGGTGATGGGCCCTGATGTAAATAGCCACATTTCCAGGGCTTGGGAAAGGCACTTTACACGACTTTCCCCACTTAACTCAAGTGAAAATGAGTTTTGTCTGTCCTGTACTTGTTTATATGGTGGGACACAGCAACAGCTGCCTGTGTCTCACGAGTATGGCACTGTTGCAATTTCAATAAAAACAGTATCAAATTTCCAGGGCGTTACCTTGACGACCTGGAGCTGAGTGAGTTGATAGCCGATGACGACTGCGTTCCGTCAGCGAGTTTCCCGCCGCTGCCCAGCCGCCGCCCCGACACCGCCACTGAGGTATCACGGCAAGGCAGCTTCCCCACTCTAGCTAAGGCTGAGGGCAAGAAAGGGTCCCTCCCTGTAGGTCTATCTATAATTGTGGCATTAACGATTAACATAATAATGAATCTTCAAATGCATGTTCACAATAACATTGATAACATCATAGATTTTGTTGCCCGACACTGCCACCGAGGTATCACGGCAAGGCGTCTTCCCCACTGTAGCTAAGGATGATGGCAAGAAAGGCCTACTGCCTGTAGATCATTGGTTTCATTTAATTTTGGACGACATTTGTAACTATTCATATTCATTTCTCAGGTTGAATTGTGGCATTGATAAAATTGTGGATTTCGGCGAGATTGCTTGGCCTTTCTCCAAGCAACCTCACCATTCCATATCAAATCCGTAAAGCAATATTGCCTCAGAATGACAAAGTCAAAGAAGTTCCAGCACCGGACAGTACGTAGGACGGCGCCCATCTCCGTTTCAAAGGCCCTTGGGCCACACAACTTTGCTACAGCAAGGGATCTAGTCCACTGACAAGTCGTAATTTCTGTTCCCAGCGCCTGTATCCGTCTGCGCGGGTTGAACAGAAGAACTACACGCCGCTGATCATCGGCAGTTCCGTCACGGTGTTCCTGGCTAATCTGGTAGTGCTGGGGCTGGTGTACAGGCTCTGTCTCCGCAGAGTCAAGTACAGCTATCCTGTCAGGTGGGTCTACATGGGTCTGTAGGGTGGGTCTGTAGGGTGGGTCTGTAGAGTGGGTGTAATACTGGGGCTGGTGTACAGGCTATGTCTGCGGAGAATCAAGTACAGCTATCCTGTCAGGTGGGTCTACATGGGTCTGTAGGGTGGGTCTGTAGGGTTGTTGTGTAGGGTGGGTCTGTAGAGTGGGTGTAATACTGGGGCTGGTGTACCGGCTGTGTCTCAGGAGAGTCAAGTACAGCTATCCTGTCAGGTGGGTCAGTAGGGTGGGTGTGTAGGGTGGGTCTGTACTGTAGGCTGCCCAAACACCTGTCCTGACACACCAACACTTTCCCTTATCACTTTCCCTTTCCACAGGACCATTACCATGAGTGCGCTGAGCGAGCCCGGCTCTCACCTGTACCAGGTAAACACACCAGGTGTGGACCTGCCCAAACACCTGTCCTCCCACACCAACCTGAGTCACTACAGCAGCAACTCGGATGTAGAGGCTGACACAAGAAGCACCATCGGACTCATAGACAAGGACTAGTGGACTTTTTAACCCTCGATTTGCCAAGTAAACTTCTCACGCACTGCCAAGCAGACATTCAGAAGGACTATTGGACTCATAGACTAGTGCCTAGTGACTAAGAGAAAGTACTGTTGATCTGAAGCTAGCATAACAGAAAATGTGAAAAGTTTGCCGTAACTCGTAAAAGTTTGTAAGGACTTAAAAAATGTAAAATTTTGGAAATGATCTTTTAAATGGTCACAATTACTAGGTATATACATTGTGTAATAATCCCTGATGTCTTCACCAGTGATTGTGTAGGACCCCAATGTAGTAAGTGGTTCATAGGTTGTTCATGTTGTTTTGAGAACAGACAAGTCTTGAGAAGTTTGCTGATCTGGATCAGCCATTTCTTAAAATCTCCTGGTGCTAATGTATTACTTGTAAGCATTATACTAAACATTTTTCTGTTATGAGGTACTAGTATGTACTGGCTTTGATTCAGAGTTGAAGTGATCCTATTTAATAACCCCTGGTTGGGCATGTATTTATACTGCAGACTGCAATACACTGTATTATATCATCCACTGGTTGTTTGCTTTCTTTTACAACATTTTGTAGTGAAAAACTGTAGGTGTGTATGTGTGTCTCCATGTGTGTGTGTGTGTGTGTCCCTACAAAATAAATTTTATGAATGACATTTTCTGGAAAATATCTAAATTTGTTTATGACATTCTACCACACAAATGATAACTTGTTAGTGGATACAAATTAACAACCAATCATTATGCATTCACTGATATCATACATAAATCAAGTGTGTGTAAGAATTCATACTAGTGCACACAGAGAGGCACAAAAAGACGACACACAAAATCCGAGATTTGCCCCAAATCTTTTTTTACTTCTTCATTGCTTTAGGAAACATTTGGCCCTAGACCTTAGCTAAACCTACTGCAGATCCTACTTTTAACTATCGTTCACCCGAGGGGACCCACTCTCCTCTACTAAACGTCATCTTCACTACGGAGTCTACCTATCTAACACGGTTTGAGGAGTGGGACCGAGGAAAGGGTGCAATTTCTTCTTAAGAACTATTTACAGAGACTTTAAGAGCCACAAATAAGAAAGGAGGGGTGTCTTCAGCTGCAGCACTTCTCATCAGCTACAGTTCCAGAGATAACAGGAAGGTAACAGGACAAACGTTTGCAAGAATGGCATGAAAAGTTCATCTGTGTTGGTACAATGTACAAGTCATTATGAGATAAAGATTTAACTTTGTCTGCCAGCACTGGAATGGATTGGGACGTACTAGTACCCAAAAGTTGGACTTTTGGACTTGTACCAACACAGATAAACTTTCGGGTAGGTCCCAATTCGTTCCAGTGTTGGCAGATTAAGTTTAGTCCTTATTTTTCCATAAAGTCTGCACGAAAGATGTGAACTGGGAACCAGGAGGTTCCTACATGGCAAGATATTGGCTACAAACAATTACAACCAAAGTTGGAAACATTGAGTCTCCAAGCTGATGTTTCAGAGACAGTATGAGAATCCAACAGGCAAGATTGTATCGAATTGGCCCCAGTACATCTGCCACAAAATGAAAAGGTGCAACACTTTGAATCTGACACATTGTGGCCTTCTGTTCTGTGGCAGATATTCTGGGCCTATTGTATACTACAGGATACTGTATATAAGATACTCGGTTGTCACCGATTGTCACCTAAACATTAGCTTGGAGATTAGGAAACATTACAGTACTGCACTTTTGGTAACAACTTTCGTTTTCTTCTCTCTCCCTGGTTGTCGAATTAAACACAATTCATTCATGGTCAAAGTTGAAACACTCTTTCCAACATACATGTAACGTGTACTCAGTAAGCTCCAACAAATACTTGGGCCTTCTTCAAGTAAACTGACCAAATGACTTGTGGTCACGTGACCTTTTGTGGTCATGTGACCTTACAGAAATGTGATGTTGTGTGGGTCAGTTTTCACGAACAAGGCCGGAGCTTCAGTTGAAATTTGGTATCACTTTTGGTGAAAACAGTGTGTCAACCTTCACCATGTTACATATGACCACAGTGGAGCTTTCATTACAATCTATACATACTGGCTGATTCATTCAAATATCTATAAGGAGCTCTACAAATCAGAAAATCATCGTTTTCGGTTAACGACTTTTGTGTTCGTTAGGCATATGCATGGCTTGAACAGTGACTAGCATTGTTCTCGTGGCAGTGTTTTTGTCATGTCCACACTATGGTATGGACTCTAGCTAAACACAGAAGTAAGGCTTCAATTCAATACCTGACAAAACATTCTCTTCCCTTCACTTACATATTCACAAACCTCTCCAAAAGTATATAAAGCCTTATTCATGTTCTACAGTAAAAATAACATCGGAACATTTGAGGAATTTTGCAGCCGACTTTGTTAAAAGAAACAAAGTGTAGAATCGAACAACTAAGCACTTGTTGAAGACCTGAAAAGTGTTCCTAGCATCACCAAACAGTTTCCTGCTTCAGCCATGTATCGAGTTTGTAAAGAAAACAAAAAACCAGCAGATACAGACCCCTGTTCATAATTTACTGCTGTGGCCCCCATCAGTGCTACATTTGTAGTTAAAACATGTATCGCTTTAAGAAAATGTTTTTTTGCCCAGGTTTTTAGGCACTCGGCAAGCTAAGCAGCAACAGTCCCCCCTTTTCTTACTAAAAATCCTACTTCTGCCCCCTTCCACTGTCGTTCCAACACTGTAACAAAGAGGAGTTTATAAACCAAAGATATCTTGCCCTTCCTAATGTATATCTGCAAGGTCACCTAACATGGTCGCCCTTCCCTGAGGACCCATGGTGAAGGTGGCTGTAGCAGCACAACACAGTGCCTGAAGTTTGTGTCAGTAACCCTGCATGTCATGAATCGCATAACAAGCCACAGGAAGAGTCACACTGCATGATACATGATAAAAACTCGATGGACTATCCGAGAATATCAGCCATGCTAGTAAGTTTTCAATGATTTTCAGAGAAAGAAGATGGAGACCATTTCAGTTCTAACAGAAAGACCATCAGAAAGTCAAGATATCCTTAAGTTTATAAACATCTGAGGGAAACTACAAATGTCTGAAGAGGTTTTGTACTGGGATGGCACAAGGTGTTGTCCTTGCAACCCTCCGTATCCTGGCAACCGTATCCTAGCAACCGTATCCTAGCAACCATATCCTAGCAACCTGCAGCCTGACCTACGCTCGACTGGAGCAGCAAGCTTTTATCGTCCTTATTTTTTTTTACCCTGTTCTTTTTTTCCCGACATTCGTCCGTCCTCCGATGGCACAAACTGTGTGGACCAAACGTCGCCTTCGATCAAAGCCAGACAAGCAACACTAACTAGTCTATTACAAGGTAAAATTCTGCGACAAAAAAAGAAGCATCTTAAACCTTCAAACTAAGGATTTTTCTCGACTCTTTTCTTCTTCATCTTCCCACTGTACAAGACGTCTTTAAGATTTGCTTTTGTACACGGCAAGGCGGACAGACGTTCGTTCGTCGTCTCTTCTCGAAACCTGAGCAAAGCGTTAGGAGGTATGTCATCTCTGAGTTACCACGGCTACGGGCTGACTCTACCCAATCACAGACTCCGTTACATAACAGTTACCATGACGACGGGCTGATTCGCCCAATCACAGACTCCGTTAGATACAGAAGAGAGATCTCTCTTGCTATCAAACGTAACACTTTTCGGCAAGAACTTTGAGAGTTTGGTGGAAAATTTCGTTTGGACAAAATAGAACACAAACATGTTATTTGCAGCAGCTCACTTTGGGCTTTACCCAACCTGAAGTCACTTTTATATACAGAAACTATCGACAAGCTCTTCACAATTCTGAAACCTGCACACTTGTGCGACATCTACTAACATAATTCTGCAAAGTCACATATATACGCCACCCTGAAAAATGCATTGAAAGAGATCTCTAATACAACATCCACCAGTATGATGCACTCGTGTATATCTGAACAATGCATACTTGGGGTGCTGCACTAGGGATCTCTCAAACATGAATAGTTTCATCAGGTTGGTAGGTCACTGAGTAAAGAGACTCTACACAACCAAGTCTTTTATTTAGCCAACGTTTCGGTGACTGTCTGTCACCTTCCTCAGGGCAATTCTGACTGGTTCACATTGCCCTGAGAAAGGTGACAGACGGTCACCGAAACGTTGGCTGAATAAAAGATTTGGTTGTGTAGAAAGAGTCTCTTTACTCCCAAACACAGTTTTCAGCGTGACAGATATACAAAACTTTGTAGAAAAAATGTTAATAGAAGTAGCATCTAGTGTTTGTTTCTGGAAACAACTGTGTGACACTCCACATGTGAAAAAAAAGTTGAAACTTGCCGACAATCTTTTCTTTTTTCCCCACTCTTCACTGTGCAAAAAGGCAGTGCCGCTAATTCTACAGACTTCTACAAACTACATTGTTTGTCTCCTAACTATACAGACTCCAAACATCTGAGCACCATCTCTTCTCCTTCTGTACAACATCCATAAAAATTCCATCCTACGATTCTCCGATTTTTTCTACTATCTGGAAATAAATTAACATTTGATCTCTTTATATGGAACATTGCAAACAACAATTTGAGTACTGATCATGTGATCCAATCAGCCGTCCTGATTGGTTAATTCGTACTGCACCAGTTTTTTCTTACTGTACAAAAATGTAACACTTTTGTTATTTTTCGATATTTAGGAATCGTCTCTTGTCCGTCTTTCAGCCACACCAATTTAATTTCTTGGTTAACGGATTCGCCCGCTTAATTTTTTTCTGATTTGCAAATAAAAATAAAAATTCAGAATCAAGTGCAAAATGCTCATATTTTGCCCTGAACAGTTGAAAACAATCCTTTTCATCCTAGTTGTTACAGTTATTCCATCTTTCAATGCAGTGATATCATTAAAAGTTGTTTAAATTTTGAACCAGCCTGGTATGTTGACTTCATGGCTCCTTTGTACCATTTTAGGCCATAATAGGATGCCTGGGTCTGTTTTTATTTTTATTTTTTTCGCCCGCCCGCTCCATTATTTTTCTTCAAAAATCCGTTAACCAAGAAATCAAATTGGTGTGGCCTTACTGCAACAAACTTTGCAAAAAGAGGTAATATTTCCCCACAACATTGCATCAACCGACTGCGTGGAATGGAAAACGGTGTATTTTTTATCTACAAGGCCGCTGCAATGCAGTTTACTGGTTCTCATATTTGTCTGCTTCCTTTTGTTTATAAAATTGAAGAAACAAAAAAGAAGACTTGATTTTCGGTACGAATCAAGAAGTCCAAATTCTCAAAATCCTTTGGTATCTACACGTGAGGAAAATAACTACAACTTTCTAGTTTAAAGAATTTTCCTTAAATTTAAAAATTGAATTTGCTTCTTACCATTTAGGGTGTGAATCAAAAAAGCCAACTGTTCACCCTTTGGTATCTACAGTTGAACAAAATGACAACTTTCTAGTTGTTAAAATATGATTTTCATTAAAAATTCAATTTGCTTGTCTGCTGCCTTGACTTTGAGGCTCCTGTGGTAGCATTTGTGTCTACCACAGGATACCTGTTTTCGTTTCTTCTTCATTTAATACTGCCAAGCCCCACAACTGGGATTCGAGAACCAGTGAACTGCATTGCTGTGGCCCACTCTGTGCTCACGCCTTATAAACAAACCCACACTGTCTACCTGACCTCTGACCTGGCTGCTACAGAAAAAGGACACAGTGTGTTGCCATGGCGACTGTTGCCATGGCGTCTCCATGGCTACGGAGCCTCTGGTGTTGCCTGATATTTCATCAAAGTTTCTGGACCGTGAGGTTTAGATGGAGAACTGAGCTTGCCTTATTTGGAGCCTGGACTCAGGCTAGCAATGGAGTTACATACCAAATATGGGCGATGAGATTTCCTTCTTTTGCCCTAATATGGGCAATGGGAGTTCTGGTTTTTGTCCTTATATGGGCAATGTCAAATATAGGCAATACCAAATATGGGCAATACCAAATATGCCAAATATGGGCAATACCTAATATGGGTGCTGAGATTTCTGTCTTGCCCTTATATGGGCAAAGGAAATTCTTTCTCAAGTCAATTTTGTCATTATTTGGGCAATGTGGGGATTGTAGTAAAAGTATCGCAAAATAAGAATATAGCGCTAAGATTTAAGAAAATGTTTTTCTTGAGAATATTCAGGGACACTTGGAGAGAATGTCTTGAGATTTGCATGATTACTTTCTTGATGAATAGTTGTAAAAGTATCACACAACAAGAGTGAACTTCAAAGATAGGACCCTTAAAATTAAGGAAAAGTCTTTCTCGAGAAACCTTGAGGGAAACTTAAGACAAGCTCATGCCTCCTTCCTTCCACACGTCCGTTCTACTGCAGAGACTTTTTAAGGCGCTAAAACTTGCGAATCTGTACACACAGCAAATATACACCTCCTACCAACCACATCACATACCACACTCACAGACACACACACAGACACACACACAACTCCAACAACTTAGGCTCAGGGCAAGTACAACGTAAAAATCTAGCCTCCATAGCACGCCAAAAACTGGGGGTCTTCAGGGTCTTTTATGTGCTATTTTCTGATTGCATATAGACAACATAGCCGGCCTGGTTGAATTACTCCCGTGGGCTAATCAGAAAACAGCCGAAGACCACAAAACCCCCAGTTCTATAAGCCTGCTACAGAAGCTATTAAAAACCTACCAACTCTATCTAAAAATTTACATGGAGATCTGGCCAGTTTTCACTCAAAAGTCCAAAGTTTTTGTTCAAGGTTGAACAACTAAAATTTATAAAATCTCCTCCACACTTTTGCCCCAATTCTTAAGGCATCGGAACATAGACTTCAATTTAAAAATAAATGCATATTTCTGGACTCTCTGAAATGAAAACTAGCCATATCTCCACCAAAATAACCTTTGAAAATTAAACCTCTCTTTTGCCAAAAGCGGCAAACGGAGTAAAAGAAAACAAAAGAAAATCTGCATCTATAAAAAAACTCTAGAAGAACAATTCATAATCTCAGTTCAAAAGTCTCATCACTATGCGGAGATAATTTGGCCCTTATTTAAAAATCTCCATTAAAACGCGGAAAAAACATTTACACTACTTTATACCTAAAAATTCCTCGACGTTCAAAGTCGAATTCCTTAAGTCTAACCTGGTGGCATAGTCTTTGATGGAGTAACCTTACTAACTCCTCATAAAAACTCACGAGGACAAAGGAACGAGAAATTTTAAGTGTCTTAACTAACTACAGACTTAACCTTGGAGGAGCAGCTCACCTCCTTAAGACGCTATCAGGTTACCACTTGAACTTGAACCTTCTTCACCAGGCAAGGATCTTGCATGTTATTTTTCTTCTTCATCACAGCTGAGGAAAAAATCGCTCCGCTGTGGCTCCTATTTTTGTATGTATACACTGTTTAAGACTCTTGCTTCATAAAGATTCTCTTAAGTTAGATTTCTGACGAGACAAGATTTAAAAATAAGCTCTCTGTGGTAGCAAAATAAACTAATTTGACCTCCTCAGAAATCTGGTCCAGTACTTGTTGGTGTTGAACGAACGCTACGCTAGCCCGATGCTCTTCTTACTTCTTCTTACAAAAAATAGTTGTATTTCTGGTCTTATCAAAAGGAACCGAGCGAACCAACGGAAACAAAAGTTTGAAGAATTTTCCTGTCTCTTCTACTAACTAGTTTAGATCTCTGACGTCTTGTTCAGGCAAGACGTGCTGTCTTTAAGATCCGTACTGTACAAGTCTGGAGTCCTTCAAGGCTTGAGGTTACTTGTCTTGTCTTCTCCGCTAAGACTAGAGCAGGACATCTGGAAGAAACAAAGGTTGAGATGGTTAGAGGAAACAGACATAGAATATTTCTTATAAAGTTTATGTTTTGAAAATCATCATTCTAACGCTTGATCCTTCAACTTAAGTTGATTTCCTTTATTCATTTATTGCCTGCACTAAAGTTTTCTACATTCAACCAACCAACCAACCAACCAACCAACCAACCAACCAACCAACCAACCAACCAACCAACCAACCAACCAACCAACCAACCAACAAAAAGAGGTCCTGTTTAATATTTATTTTC
Organism: Branchiostoma belcheri; assembly: GCF_001625305.1. Classification (NCBI taxonomy): domain Eukaryota; kingdom Metazoa; phylum Chordata; class Leptocardii; order Amphioxiformes; family Branchiostomatidae; genus Branchiostoma; species Branchiostoma belcheri. The sequence goes on along the minus strand of NW_017804609.1, from coordinate 678,929 downwards.
AGTATTAAATTCTAAACAGAACAGACCAGTAGTTCAAAATCAACATAACTAACAACAAACTAATTTAATTTGAGTCTACTTAACAAGTCAAGGTCCAGTGGGTAGGCAAGCAGACACGAAATCGAGAGGTTGCAGGTTTGATTCCTTGCATTCCAGGCTAGACGTTGTGTCCTTGGGAGAGCGCGACTTAACATGACTTTCCTCTCTCCACCCAGGTGTAAAATGGGTACCTGACTTCGGTTGGGGAGGTAAAAGGCGGTGGAAGGAGAGGGATGGGCTCTGCCTCCCCTATGCCCTCAAAAATACTATAGGCATCTTAAACTACTGCCCTGTTTATTCTTACTCAAGCACATTCATACACAAGGTGACCAGCCCCTCCAACTCTGTCCTGCCACTTGCTACATAAAATAAAAGATAGATAGTTGTGTCTGACCTTGTCTCACTTGCCCTGCTGGAAGGAGTAATGTTGGGCGTGGTCGTCGGCCACTCCCACCTGCTGACCCTGCTGCTGCTGAGACTGGTCCTGAGGAGGGGAGATCAGTATCATCAGTACCATCATCATCATCTTCAGCATCATCATCATCATGATAATCATCACATCAACATTCAACACCAATTCTTGTATGTTTAAAGTAAACTTTAGATCCAATACAATAAAGTTTTCTCACTTTGGTCTCTCTGGTCACTCTGGTCTTCCTAAGTAGATTGACCCAGTGAGGCATGTCACGTGGTTTCTTTGACCCAGTGTTGACGTCACACTTTAGAGAAGCCATGTGACAAGTCTCACTGGGTCAGTCTACTGAGGAAGGTCAGAGTGACTAGTCAAAAGCTCTAGTGAGAAAAGCTCTAGTGAGACTTTGACATATCAACCACAATGCATCACACCATGCATGTGCAGTTGGAACCTTGAAATTGCTTATTATGAGCTAGAAATCAAAGCAGAAAGAAAGAAAGGCCAGAGAAAGAGAAAAGCAAGCAGAACTGACGAGAAGTCTGTGGCCCCACTGTACTGATGATGCCCTGTTGTCCTGCAACACGGGCTGAGGGGGGAGGGGGGCACGGAACAAGAGCGGGAGGACACAAGAAAGAGAAATGAAAAGCAAGAAAAGAAGACAGCAAAGGGCAAGAAATGAAGGACAGAGACAATAAAGAATATTCTTAGGTTTGTATCTCATTTGCTCCTTTAAGTATAATGAGCTACATTTTGTACATGTAACATGTTGTTCTTATAAAAATTAGGAACTTTAGTTGATGACCTTGAAAGAGAGAACGATGCAGAAAAAAAAGCAGGAAAAGTAAAAGAGCAAAGGGCAAGAAATTAAGAAATTCAACATTCGTAGGTTTGTGTCTCATTTGCTCCTTTAAGTATTATGAGCTATGTTCTTATAAAAATTAGGAACTTCAGTTGATGACCTTGAAACAGAGACTGAAGGGCACACTGACCTCTACTGGAACAGTCTGCATGACCCCCGAGGGTTGTGGGTAATGATGCACGTAGGGATTGTGCACGCCGGCTGTGCCTGGGATGTACTGCAGGGGAACATGGGAAATACACCACCGTGAGACCACTGGACAACACAACTCACATGTGAGACCCATTTTCTGAGTAATGCTGGATGTAACACAAAAGTTGGATTCAGAATCTTCAAAACAAGGTCAAATACGGGCACATTAGAGATGTGTATCTGACTGTAACATCTGTAGTTACAGTACAGGTTTAGGTACACTGGCCATGGTGAAGATACATGCATTTAAGTAAACCTTAGAGTAACACGTTACATTAAATCCAGTGAATTCTAGTCTTGAGAAGACCCAGAAGACAAATCGTCGATCCCTTCCATGCAGAAGTGGTAGTTTCTTCCCTCCACCGTTATGTTTGGGTTTTGCTCCTACCTCTGCTACTCTACTCTCGCTGTCAAAGGTTGAATGGGCCTCCTTCCCAAGAGCAAGTGGTCATAAACCTCTAACATGAGAGAACTATATCCAAAACTACCAATAGGAGCTCAGGATTCTTTAACAGTAGGAAAATAATGTAAAAATTTGACAATTTTCAACATTTCTCAAATTTATTGCAATCATTCATGTCCGTATGCCATAGGCTGGCAACAGTAAGCTCCTTTGAAAACAGCTTTTAAAATTAGGTAATATTCATAAACTCCTTTCTGTGTATATTTCTATGCTGTACAGGGTTACATTCATATATGGTCTTATTTATCACATCCCAGACTGATAACACCCAATTCTCTTTCACCAAATCATAAAAGTATCCCTAACATTTGTTTCTAAAATCTTATATTTCAGGTACGGTATAAAGAACCTACACCAAACAATAAACAATTTAGCTACATGTAATCTAATTTCTAACAGTAATAAAGAGAAAAATTAAACTTAAACCATACTCCCTTAAAATGTCCAACACCTACATTATACACTATAATCACCCATCTCACTTGTAAACTAACTTGAACATGTATATAGCATAACGAGTTTCTAATTGTCAGAAACTTCTGCATGTGTTGAGTTTAATATTTCTGAATGTAAAAAAACATAATCTTCAGGTCTTATATATGGTTCAGGTCCTGACATTCCAAATGCTACTAATTGAGGGCTACAAATTTACAGTGTAACATCACTAAGTCTTGCTAAATGTACATGTGAAGCTACAGTTGGCTACATGTCGTGTATCTACAGTTTACTACATGTATAGCTAGAGTTTGCTACATGTGTAACAGTTACTACAGTTAACTGTTTGCTACACTAGCTACATTGTATAGCTACAGTTCGCTACATGTGTAACTACAGTTTGCTACATGTATAATTATAGTTTGCTACGTGTGTAACTAAACTACAGTTGGCTACACGTGAAACTACAGTTTGCTACATGACTGTAAAGCTACAGTTCGTCCCCTACCGATTGTCCCGAGATGGAGAGTTGGTTCATCTGACTGGCCAGCTGAGGCACCACGCCTGGGTGCATGTGCATCCCCGAGTCTGTTGTCATCATGCTGGCCTGTAAACAACAACAAAACAACATAAACATAAACAACAACAGCTGAGGCACCACGCCTGGGTGCATGTGCATCCCCGAGTCTGTCGTCATCATGCTAGCCTGTAAACAACAACAAAACAACATAAACATAAACAACAACAACAGCTGAGGCACCACGCCTGGGTGCATGTGCATCCCCGAGTCTGTTGTCATCATGCTAGCCTGTAAACAACAACAAAACAACATAAACATAAACAACAACAGCTGCGGCACCACGCCTGGGTGCATGTGCATCCCCGAGTCTGTTGTCATCATGCTAGCCTGCGAAGGGTCAGGAAAAATGTTTATGTTGATTCAGTTTCAGCTTCCAAGAAGCTACACATGTAGTCCAAAGGCTACAGCATTGGACTGGCATTATGTGCAATAGGTAGACATCACTTACATGTACATCTTCCACATAAACCTGTCAATTCTTTGTGCAACTTCTTAGTTAATATCATAATAAGTAGAAGAAACGATATTAAGAAATGTTGACTTACGGATCCCATGTGTGGCTGCATGACATAATGTGGGTGAGGCTGGATCCAGGTAGTTTGAACCTGGGGAAACAGACACAACAATCAGTGACATCCATGGTTTAACAGATTGCAACGATTACCAAAATAAGTGACAGAAATCTATCAGCCTGGGTGCTATCCCAATGCACTGTAGTTAGTTAACCAGGGTGAATATGGGAGCCCAGTAAAGTACAATGTAACTACATGTAGGATGTCCCTCAGACACACATATAGAAATACTTACTGTGCTATAAGAAGGTGTGTTGCTCATGGGACTGTAAGGTGAGATGTGTTTGTTTGCTTGTGTGTTTGTTTGTTTGTTTGTACTCACTGTGCTATAAGAAGGTGTGTTGCTCATAGGACTGTAGGGTGAGGTGTGTGTGTTTGTTTGTGTGTGTGTTTGTTTGTTTATTGATACTCACTGTGCTATAAGAAGGTGTGTTGCTCATGGGACTGTAGGGTGAGGCTGGGATGACTGGATGGTGCATCACTCGAGGTGTGGGGGGAAGGCTGGAACACAAACACATCCACCATTATAATCAACATACAATCGGTAATGTCTAACTCAAACTGTGTGTACATGTACCATCAGTAATCACTAACAGCTCCTAATTCAAATTTTGGTTTAAAAAAAAAAGCTAGAACGATGAATCTAAGAAACTCACCCATTTGGCAAGGTGGGGTCATATGGGAGGTGTACGGCCTGAAAACAGACATAACATGGGTTACTGCATCCACATACATGTTACATGGCAGGTTACAGTTAAGCACTTCTCCACAATACATACGTTACTTTATGTCAATCCATTACCTAGGACAGGTTATCTTTAGTTTCAAGCATATTGTTTCTAGGTCCCTTCGTTTTGTACCAACTTGTAATTTTTGTAGCAGCATATAATTATTTCTGTATCATTGATTTCACTTAATGTTGATAGCATATGTCTAGGGTTTTCTCCCCTGGTCACATTGAAAAATGCCAGTAGGAAATATGTTTCCCCTAGTGAAAAAGACAAACAAACAAACTCACGTCGTCTGTCCCCCATCCCCTCCTCTCCCTATCCCTCCTTCACCCCTCTCCCTCCCTATCCCTCCCTCCCTCCCTCCTCTCTCCCTCCTTCTTTCCTTCCCTCACTCACGTCGTCTGTCCCCCATCCCCTCCTCTCCTGTTGTTGATACGGGTTCTTCTTCTTCACTCCTCCATCAGCAAACTTCACTAGCAAAGCTTCACAATGCCCTGTATGCCCTGAAATAAACAAATAAATAAACAAATAAACAAACTTCACTAGCAAAGCTTCACAATGCCCTGTATGCCCTGAAATAAATAAACAAACAAATAAACAAACTTCACTAGCAAAGCTTCACAATGCCCTGTATGCCCTGAAATAAACAAACATGCAAACAAACTAACAAACTTCACTAGCAAAGCTTCACAATGCCTATCACTATAAAATTCCAACATGATGTAACCCAACACCAGTTACCATGGTAACAGACTGTCTGGTTCAGGTCATTGACCTTTTTGGTTTGGAGAAGAAGAAGAGGAAACAGAGCAAAAACAATGTTTTAATTTGGTTAACATAAAAAAGTGCTTACCTTGAAGATATTTGCCATTGAATTTGTTGATAATAGCTTCACATTGTTCTGTAGAATCCATCCTGAAACACAAGTCAGCAAGTTCAACAAGCCATCAACTCTACATTTTCTACTTATGCACAACACAAAAATGCCCTCTAGCAGACCTATGTCTGTCTGCAGGCTTTGGATTCTTACTGAGTAAAGCCTACTCATTTCCATATGCCTGTGTCCATAAAGTGTTAGACTCAGGTGTACACTTAAGCAGTGCCCCCTATCCAATCCACCAATAACTGCAGGTTTACCTAGCAAAGCCTACTCCTCTGCTGATGCCCGTGACGTTGTCCCGTAGTACCCGTGTGGACACCACGGTGCTGTGTATGCAACACCAATGCCCCCTAGCGAACCCTACCATAACTGCAGGTGTATGTTTGTTTGTTACCTAGCAAAGCCTACTCCTCTGCTGATGCCTGTGACGTTATCCCGTAGTACCCGTGTGGACACCACGGTGCTGTGTATGCAACACCACCCGTAAGACCCGTGTGGACACGACCGTGCCGTGCACTAGACAGTAATGCCCCCTAGCGAACCCTACCATAACTGCAGGTGTATGTTTGTTTGTTACCTAGCAAAGCCTACTCCTCTGCTGATGCCTGTGACGTTATCCCGTAAGACCCGTGTGGACACGACCGTGCCGTGCACTAGACAGTAATGCCCCCTAGCGAACCCTACCATAACTGCAGGTGTATGTTTGTTACCTAGCAAAGCCTACTCCTCTGCTGATGCCTGTGACGTTGTCCCGTAAGACCCGTGTGGACACGACCGTGCCGTGCGGGGCCAGCATGCTCTCCAGGTCGTGCTCCGTCATGCTGCGAGGCAGGTTGGAGATGTACAGGTTGGTCGGGTCCTGCTCTTGTTGCTGAGGAGAGGAGGAAAAAGTGATATAAAATGGGGCAAATGATGACTGACCTTTGACTGATCTGTGTTAAAGATCTGACCTTTGTCATCTGTGTCAAAGGTTAAAGTTGACTGACATTTTCCATTTGTGCCAAAGGTTCAAGGTCAATGATCTTTGATGTCTGTGTCAAAGGTTAAAGTTGACATACCTTTGCCTCAAGTGTCAAAGGTTAAAGTTGACTGACCTTTGCCATCTGTGTTAAAGGTTAAAATTGACCGACCACCTGTGCCAAAGGTTCACTAAACTTTGCCATGTGTCAAAGGTTAAAGATGACTGACCATTGAAATCTGTGTCAAAGGTTAAAGTTGACCATCCGTTGCAATTTATGTCAAAGGTTAACAACTGACCTTTGCTACCTGTGTGAAAGGTAAAAGTATACTGACCTTTGCCATCTGTGCCAGGACGCCCTGTGCCTGCAGGGCTTGGACTGCCTTCTGGGCTGCACCTGGGCTCTCAAAGTCCACAAAGCCATATCCTGGGGAGGGGGGAAATATACAGACCACTGAGTCAAAGAAATCCCTTATTCTTAAAGATGTTCAGTAATGAGATAAAAAAGAACATAAGAAATAGAAAATTTGATAAAGAAACTTCAATAGAGAAAGTTGAAAATTTCAAAACATCATTGGCTATATCATGCTACTGTATTTTGTCTTGTTGAACTACATGACTGTATAAACAGGCATCTACCATACCTCCATCCAAAACACAATTTATAATTGCAACCAGCAACGAATACACATATAGCTACAGTTACTGTGTACATTTGTACATTACAATTGTAGCTATATGTACTATTGCATAGCTACACTGTAGTGTTACAATTGTTGACACTAACAAAAGGGTATAACTGCTGATATAATAAACTGGGTGATTTCCCACCCTCATTCTGATATGTTTATAAATCATAATTATAGCTGTTCACATCTGAGCATCATCACACACTGTTTAGATCCCCAAGACCCATGGGGCACATGCTGTTGTTTTTCCACACAATTTTGTAGGTACACCTGCAAAACTTAGGATTTGTTTCAGACAGAAGTCAATAACTTCATGTTTTATGTCAGTAACTGTTGATGATTATTTCCGGTCTCCTCTGATCCCTGTTCTGTCCCTAAACTCAACTCACCTTTGCATTTATTAGTGTTTTTGTCCAATATAGCCTTAGTGGAAATGATTTTCCCATATCTGAAACAAAATAAACATAACTTGAAAAAATAACACGTTAAAAGAACAAGGAACAACTTACCTTTACAAACATTGGTGTTTTTGTCTAATATTGCCTTAACTGATACAATTTTGCCATACCTGCAAAATGTAAAGTACAGAGAAAAGACAACAGTTTACTCACAACAAACAGGTCAGAACAAGAGAGGGTTAAAAATGGACAATAGACGGGAATAAGGGGGAAAACTTGGACACAACAAATTTTCTACAAAAGGGACAAATTGTGTATTTTTGTCAGTAATATCATGAAAGATAAATACAAATTGTGTCTACCTTAGTGACCCTTGGTTGGCTTTCCTTAAAGGTAATTCACATCAAATGTGAATTGTATTGACCTTTGAAAGTTTAAGGTCATGCTGATGTGTTGGTAAGTTTTGATAAGGTAATCAGTCCGATTTTAGGTTGACTTTATTACACAAATATTATTTCCTTCAAAACTTATTAGAAATAATAATTTTTCATCTCCCAAATGTTCTATTTTGGTTTACATACAGACTCACTATATATAATGTCTACACAGTTTGTCCCAATCCAGTTAAAACATTCAAGTCATTAACATGAAGTTCATACAAACATATAATGTTATAAGTTTGATAGTAGATTGTGACGGTAACATGGAAGATATCACAAGTTACATGCAACATAGAAAACTTATATTGATGGTCCAAAATCTTATCGATGAAACTTCTTGAAAATTGCAAGTGCAATTGTTGAATGTGTTCTATCTTCAAAAGGATATTTATCATAAAGAAATATGACTGTTTTTGGATGTCAGAGTACAATACTGTTATGTATGAATGTATAGGACTGGTACATATGCATACATGTACAATGTACATTGTAGTCATATTCACAATACACATAAAATGTGTGTGTGAAAGATAATACACTGTTCAATACAATTTCATATTCCCACACGTTGAACAACAACAGACAGAAAAACACAAAACACAACATAAATAACCTCAACAACAAAAGAGACAGGCAGAAAAAACAGGTCATCAAAATTCTAACAAAGGAAAAATTGATTTTGATATGATAAAAGCCATACTTCAAACCATTGATGTCAAATCAATAACAGTACTATAACCAGGGCTGGAAATACTGGGTGTATGTGCACCTTACTGCACCCAAATTGAGAGCTGTGCACCCAATTTTTTTCTGTAGGTGCAATGGTGCACCCAAATTGTTATAGGTATTTTTGTACATATTGAATGTATAATAGTAGACAGGATATTCTTGGCACCTAAGTGTCAGAAAAATGATAAAAAATTAATTCATCATTGATGTAATACTTTTTAAAGATTTTGAAGTTAGCTCCCATTTCAGATTCAAGCTCAGATGAGGAGCAGTAAGATCTGTAATTATGTTTTGTTTTATATGGTGCACCCCAAAAATTTTTGCACACTGATTCTCTAGGTTGGGTGCATCAGTGCACCTATTCCCAAACATGAATTTCGAGCCCTGGTACAACTGATAGCTGGTGTGCAGGTAGTGTGAGGTGTGATATCTGTCGTGTTTGTGTGGATGGTTTTTGGTCAGCAGAAATGGATAATCTGACCTAATGTATTGATTCTGAGAGCAATTGTGTGGTAGGGCAGGGTTTCAGTTGGCGATTATTTGGTTATTCTTATTTGCTTTTTCTACGGTTCTATGTTGCCCAATTTCCACTTTCTTTCATTTTCGTCTAGAACGTCTGTTACGATATGAAAAACCTATTGTAAAGAGATTGGGAGTTATTTCGTTACTTTTTGTGCCTTTTCTACAATTCTCTGTTGCCCAATTTATGGTCATGATTTCTTTAATTTTTCTCCAGAAATCTGTCTGTTATGATAAGAAAATGATGTACATTTCTTTCAAAATGTGGGGAAAATGATGAAATAATAAATTCAAAATTGCCCAAGACTTACAAATATTTTTCTCCAATTAAGTTTTCTTTCAAAATGTGGGGAAATGATCCAATAACGAATCCAAAATTGCCCAAGACTCCACAGATTTTTCTCTAAGCAACTTCACATGCCAAAGCTAGAAAAAAAACCACTACTTCTAAGTTTAATCTGGAGAATAAATATCAACATGCCAACATGATTAGTCTAGTCCAAACACAGCTAATTCTGGTGGCTTCTTGCAAACAAACAAACAGCAGAAGCTGACTTCAAAGAGATTCCAGTGCCAGGAGACTGCTGACCATCGGTGGGGGGAATTAAAATATCACAGGGGACACGCCTACTGGAGCTGCTTGTACTGGTTTTGTTGTTTTAATAGCTTTTATGAAGGTAATATAATTGTTTTCGATGTGACTATGTATGTGTTTCCCCATATTTGTGGATGGATTGTCATTTACATCAAAGGGATTCCAGTGCTGACCATCGGTGGGGGGGATTAGAATATTGTGGGGGACACACCTACTGGAGCTGCTTTTACTGGTTTTAAATTTGATTTGTTGTTTTATGGAGGTATTGTTTTTGGTGTGTGTGTGTATGTGTGTGTGTGTGTGTGTGTGTGTGTGTCTGTGTTTGTGGCCAGCATCATTTGAGGTCTGGATAGACTGAGTGTGATGATGTATTTTGTATTTGGTATGTGGGTAGGTCTTGGGAAAACGGTTTCATGGTGGCTGACCTTGGTACTGAAACAGAACTTCTGGTTTTTGTATCTTTTGTCTTGGACATGCTGTGGTCTTGGGTTATAGGCAAGGCAAATAGATTTTCATGTTCTGATTTATCCATGACCATTTTTGCAGATTTTGAGACTTGTACTTTTTTCAGTAGGCTAAAAATAGGTTGGGGGTAAGAAGTTAGCTATCAGGGATAAGTGATATGTAGGTTTGTTTGTTTGTTTGTTAGTGACATGTTTGTTTGTTTGTTTTGACATGTTTGTTTGTTTACTCACGGTGAGCATAGGTTGATGAGGTCCTGATCAGTAGTGTTGGGGGTAAGGCCACGTATGTATAGGTTAGTCTTGCTGAGTGACATGTTTGTTTGTGATGTTTGTTTGTTTGTTTGTGTACTCACGGTGAGCATAGGTTGATGAGGTCCTGATCAGTAGTGTTGGGGGTAAGGCCACGTATGTATAGGTTCGTCTTGCCGAGGGACATGTTTGTTTGTTTGTTTGTGACATGTTTGTTTGTTTGTTTACTCACGGTGAGCATAGGTTGATGAGGTCCTGATCAGTAGTGTTGGGGGTAAGGCCACGTAAGTATAGGTTCGTCTTGCTGAGGGACATGTTTGTTTGTTTGTTTGTGACATGTTTGTTTGTTTGTGTACTCACGGTGAGCATAGGTTGATGAGGTCCTGATCAGTAGTGTTGGGGGTAAGGCCACGTATGTATAGGTTAGTCTTGCTGAGGGACATGTTTGTTTGTTTGTTGACATGTTTGTTTGTATACTTGTTTATTGTTGACATGTTTGTTTGTTTACTCACGGTGAGCATAAGTTGATGAGGTCCTGATCAGTAGTGTTGGGGGTAAGGCCACGTATGTATAGGTTAGTCTTGCTGAGTTGCTCTCCGCTGGAATGGCCGCTGCTGCTACCTTGGCTGGGGCTGGGGGGAGGCATGGTCCGGGGAGGAACATAGGCCTGAGTAAACAACAACAATAAACATCATAAGTAAACAAATAAACAAATGAATATGACATGAATGACAGCAAAAATGTATTAGCCAGTGACATTAGGGAACAGGGAGAAACTTTGGAAGATGGCACCCAGGCTAAAAATTGTGTATATTTATATCAACACAAGAGGGGTTGTCATTTCATAAGAAGTCACAATGGTCAAATCTTAATAACTCTTGAAATCTTCCTGAAAAAAAAAGATAAAAATTCTGTTGCTTTAACAACACAAACATGAAATATGATAAATACATTGCCAAGATATCAGAAAGGTTGTCATATTGTAGGCAGTAGAAATAGTCACTTGAATTACATCAATTTGAATCATAATATTATGGATCATTTTTCAAAATTTCAAGAATTCTGTGTCTTTACGAAAATAAAAATCCTGATCAAAGCTCAGTTTCTCCCCAGACTCCCACATTTTCAATACTATCAGTAAAACTACTGCCCTGCCACCAACAAGGCTGGAATCTAGGCTATAGCTAGTGCCCAGTGGGGAGAATCTACTGATTACACCTCCACATTTGTACATCTTAACAATCACTCCTTCAAGATCAAGTTCGACCTACAAAACCAATCGACACTTCAGGATCAATGTCAAAGCCGCCGTCAGTGCCCTTGTGGAGAATTTCAGCGAAGGGAAGAGGATATACATGTAGAGACACCCAGCTGGGCTGTGTCATGGGTACAGAACAAACCCAGAGATGACAGGAGTCTAGAAGCATGACAAAAATGTCGTCTGATTCAACCCAGTACTGAGAACTGGGCTCATTACGGGCTGATGGTAGACAGAGTGGGGGTGAGGGATGGGGAAATGGCAGGGTTGGACAAGTTTTCAAAAATCCACTTGCCCTACCGGGCAAGTACCTGGTCATTTTCACTTGCCCGAACCAACTTTTCACTTGCCCAAAATATGACGCATTTCTATTCATTTTACTAGCAGAAAGGAAATTATTTTATTATAGCAGAGTTTATTTATTGGATGCTTTATTCATCAAAATTGTTTGAAACTTGATCGAAATAATGCAGGGGCTATACTTTGCATCCTAAAATTTACTTGCCCAATCGGGCAAGTGCAGGGGAATATTTACTTGCCCGAACAGTACTTTTACTTGCCCTGGGCAAGTGGGCAATGGGACTTGTCCAACCCTGAATGGGAATCTAACCCTCGCTACTCAAATTTAATTTCATGGGTGATATTCTACACACAACAGGAATCGTTTTCTTTTAATTTCAAAATATTATTCTGAACCAACCCAACAACAATGCAAGAAGAAGACATATTAACATATTAAAATGTACATGTATAAATATGTATAATATTGTTGAAAAAAAAGTGACAATCCTGTAAAGTAAAATCTCTAGATTCCTAACTTATGACCAGAAATAACATTTTTTTGCACTAGAATCAAAACTTGTACATAGTAATGCTGGACAAAAAAAAAAAAGAAATTTAATTTTTGTACAGGCTACATGTACATATTCATTCTTATATTATCATAGATGAGTCAGAACTGAATGAGTGCCATGTAAGGGCTCAAAATTTTTAGGCTGGGTGCACCAGTGCACCTATTCCCAAAAATTAATTTCGAGCCCTGCATGTGCAAATGTCATGGACAAACCCAGTTGACATGGCCTTGACTGTCCTTAGTGCTATAATTGAAAGGTCAGTTATATACAGGCAAGGGCAAACTACATTTGTAACACAGGATTGCCCTTATAATCTAAAGAATGTTTGTAGCTCAGCGCTTCAGGTAATGATATATAATAGCTACAACAAATTAAATAATCGGAATTTCATAGTAGTCCTTCCTTGCTGAAAATGACCACAAATATCCAAGTGAAATTACTTCAGAATGAGTAAGACGTACAGTATTTGCAAAATACCTATTACTCCCAACATTGCAGCATTACAGTGTCCAAATACCGGTCTCTATAAAGTCCTTGTACAGCAACAGTGTGTTTCCATAGACTGCAAAATCATGGAACTCCCTCCTAGACAAGGTTTTAGTCCCAAATACAACCGACAAGCCTTCAAAACCAATGTTCACTGCTATCTTAGCTATCTTAGCATAGTTTCTTATACCTCCCACCAACTTAGTTCAGTGCCCAGAAGTCACAGGTCTTTTGGCCTTGTATTGAGCAAAAACTCCTATAAGTGCTACTAAGGGCCAACATTTTTGTCAGTATGTGACAGTGATAGGGTTAAATTGGGCATGTAATCTGAGCATTAAATCAACACTGTATATATAGTTACATGTGCGTGTATTAGAGAGTACCAAGTTCATTGAAGGACTACACCAATTGGATTATATACAGTAAAGTACAACTATATAAAAATTAAGCCAGTTCACATGCTGCAAAGTTCAGGTAATTGAGGGAAAAACTGGTGCTGGCTAGAGTCCTGCACACACACACACACACACACACACACACACACACACACACACACACACACACACACACACAC
>NW_017804609.1:662655-665530 GCF_001625305.1 Branchiostoma belcheri | reverse complement strand
CACACACACACACACACCTCTATGCAATAAAGGGACCCGAATGCCCTTTTTCGTAAGTCGTAATCAGGCCTTTTTAGTCTTCATAATCTGTAGGCAGCCTCCCAAAAAATCAACGTAATCCGTAATATAGTACATTAGCCAGTTCACATGCGTAAACTCTAAATACAGGACCGGTCCTCCCTGCTAATTAATAGTGGCTAATTGCGGTAACCTTTCGTCTGGCATGACACGTGACATTTGATACGCCAGGGTGCACAAGAGGGTGCGACAATGCCTTACAAGAGGGCCTGCATGGGGGGGTCCCGACAACGCTTTACGCTAAATGTTGACAGCCGGCTACATATTACGCTGAATTCAGGAAGCCTCCCCAATATGTTTTACGATAAATTCTGGCTAGCTACAACACATTACGTAGAATAAAACGGCGAATTACGCTCTACACAAAATGCGCCAATTACGCTCTATGTTGAATTAGAGCGGTCCGTCTATGCTCTACGTAGAATTAAAATGGCCGATTACGCACTACGGAAAAGGGCATGCATTACAGGGGTGACATATCACAGGAGGGGGGGGGGCAACAAATCCCACAAAACTTGTAAACTTGTGCCAACAATTTGTGAAGTCATGCGGGAGGAATGCCTTGGAACTCCGGAAATAGCAAAAATGAAAATAGCAAGCAAGCAAGAAAGACCACCTGTGGACTTCGACAGAAGCAATGCTGATATTTTCCACATTTTCTAAAGTTTCTTTGCATATGATTAACCGTTAACTTGCTAAGTTCTGCTGTAGCTGATACAACATTGGGTGAATAAACCTACCTCAGCAGAAAGAGGGTTAACTTAAACAGTGATGAGTTGAAAACAATGATTAACAGGCACTTTCCTATACTGCAAAAGTCACCTTTCACGGGTCCTCTAAGAAATTATCCATTTTTCTTAGCAGATGGAAAACTACACGTCATGTACTAACTAGCTTGAAGGAAACAAGCAAGGTTAAGGTTCCTTGGAAGAAGTAAACTGCATCAGGATAGTTTATGTACATCTGGAGTCACCTGGACCAAACCCATCATCACTCCAGGCCACTTGACTCACCCTTCTACGACTGTGTACGTTTGTAAGAGCGCCTGGTCTCTCTAAATGTTTGGAATGGGGTCAGCAATTCTAGGCTCTTTCTAGGATTCTAGGAGACTCTTGGCAGAAGATCTAGAAATGGAGCCTCCCTCATACCAAGAAATTTATACAGACTTGCTCATACAAACCCCAGAATATGCCACTGACTTGTCAAATACACAATGATGATATCATACAGTTTGCATGTTCAACGAAAGATGCAACGATTGGGTAAAAATATTTTTGTGTCCCAAACAAATCCCAACATTCTGATGTGTATGTTTACATCCCAGAAGAGTTGTCGAAACCTAGTTTTGACAGGATGTTAACAATCCTGTTGTGCCTGCCCTCATAACCTGCATCATTGCAGGTTGGCTGAACAATGTTTAGACCTTCAGTATCACAAGAACAAGTTGGTATTTCCGCTGCTAACGCCTGAGTTTTGCACCTACCCTTGACTACCAAATTCATTCAAAGACAAAATGCACTAGAAGTCTTCCCGCCATGCCTTCTCCTCTAATGTTTAGACCTTCGGTGTCACGAGAACAAGTTGGTATTTCCGCTGGTAGCCCCTGAGTTTCGCAGCCCCCAGCTCCTATTGTTACAGAAGTGATACCTGATCTCAGTCCGGTCCTGAGAACATTCCTAACATGGAGTCAGGCTGTGGGGATGCCAACACTATAAACATGTTCTGCACTACAGACACTCAGGTATTCTCACTAAGGTGTACATGAAACAATGGGCACTTTCAGTAGGACACCGAAATGTGTACACTTTAAAAATCTTGGACATCTCAGAATACATTGAACAGTTTTACGGCCAACGATTTTTTGTCATGACTTTTCTATCTACCTGATTACAAGTTCCTATGGTCATGGAAAAATTAATCTATTGTATCATTCATTATTGTTTAGTTTTATCAAAAATTAAATCCTTCTTAAGTCATACCAAAAATCATTCACTTTAGAATCTTCCTGATAAATTCTGAGATACTCAACTTAAAATTGTAAGCATTTCCAACATTTCAGTATCCATTGTTTTATTGTTGTGCAGGGTACTCTAGTCTGTATTCAGAATACCTGGCAGCCTTTGGTGCAGAACATGTTTATAGTCAAGTAAATATAGAAGTCACAACATTCCATTCTCTACTTATACATGTTCAAATATACATATCATATATTTACATTTCTTTAAGAGGGGTCATGAATACATGTCAACAAGTGTTCAGACAATTTAAGGAGAGGAATGTCTGTAGCAAAGTAAAACTTGCATGAGGACACTTATATTTTCAATGTTGGAAAACTGATTGTACAACATTTCATCACTCAGGTGTACATGTCAGATCATACAGCTAGAAAATGTCGATCAGCTCGCAAAGTATATGTCCCTTGCAGGGTCCACACAAAAAGGCTAGGGTCGGCAGAAAGTACCCATTGTTTCATGTACTCCTTAGTGTGAATACCCGTGTGTCTTTCAGGTGCAAAACATGTTATATTATGTAGGTAAATATGTAGGTATGCAAGCCAGGTATGCAAACTATGCATTTGGACAATGGTCACTTTCAGTATCAGCCTATCAGGACACTGAAAGTTGTGATTGCTAAAACTTTGGAATTCCCTCCCTGACAAGTGTTTCCCACCAACCTACAATCTACAGACTTTCAATTCAAACGTTCACCGCCATCTCTTGACATAGCCATGTTTCTCTCATCTTTCTAGTTCAATGCCGAGAGGTGGTCGTATAGGCCTTGCATTGAACCACGCCGT
>NW_017804609.1:654399-662260 GCF_001625305.1 Branchiostoma belcheri | reverse complement strand
ACTGTCCACTCCTACCTGCGCTACGCAGGGTCGCGGCGCGATACGGGCCGACGGCCAGGCGGCTACCTCTCTCTCGGGGACAGGTGCCCATTGTGGCAGTGTCCACTCCTGCTGGCATACCTGCACGCTGACCAGGCAGAACATGTTTATGGTAAAGGTACAGATGCTTACCCAGATGGACATATTGGATTCTCTGACAGGCCAGCGCTTGTACTCTGTATCTGTATCTGTACAGTTGGTATAACCACCGCCCTTTGGCGTAACACACCAGCTTCGCAGGCACGCGGCACGGTGGCAGCTGGCTATATTACACCGATCGACTTGTTACACCTAGCCATTGGACATCTAACTCTAAACATTGTTCAAAGCTATCTAAATGATGCACTGTGCATAAAATTTTTGAATTTAAAAAATGTATTTCGAGACCTGCATAGACATTGGTATCTTGACAGGTTGGCTCTTAAGTCTTATGCTGGTGGATATTGCTGTTGTGCAAAAGTTCGACATTCAACCTAATGTTCTTAAATGTTTGTTTGAGAAGAACAATTTACTAGACTGAGTGCACTATGTATGGCAAAACCAGCATGCTGTTTCTCTTACAAGGCACTAAGAAATGGAATTGCTTCAAAATTATTGCAGGTTCATGAACATGTATGATAGAAACACATATACGGACCATAGCGTGCTCTTTTGTGAATGTACAAACATGTACTTGAACTAGACAAACAGTTAAGAAGATGTCAGCTGAATAAGAGGTTTCTGACCCAACAGTCAAAGTCAAACATCAATGAACAGCCCAATCATGGAACAGGTGCAGGATCTCGAATGTCCCTTGTCCCAGTCCATTAATTTAGGAAACTGCTTAATCCCTTACACACACAGGTAAATAAACAATTATTGTATTACTGCAGCAAACATGTGTTCTGGCCACAACTGCCAAATATGGACAAAATCAATGTAAACGATATCTCGACATTGTACAAGTCCTTTTTTGTGAAATATAGCTATGCCAACTACAATGTAAGCTACATGATACATGTATCTTGATTGTCTTCAATTTTGAAATGTAACCCTTAAGATTGGAAGACTAGAAACATAAACATGAAAACAGTCTGTACCTTTGTACAAACAGTTTTAGGGAATGAACAGACTACAGAGTCAGATGCACATTTTCCTCCCAACACAACTCTCTGTTTTCATGAAGTCTTGCTAACATTATACCAAAATATCTGCAAAATTAACAAATCAAATTGGTGTGGCCTCAAAAATCATGGTTCGTTTCATACTAAACTAGAAATGATTTCAAACATTTTACAGTCAGATACAAGTTTTCATTCCTGCCCTCTGTTTTCACGATATCTGCTTGCTAACATTTCGTATAAAAATGTCTATGAACCAACAAATAAAATTGGTGTCCGACTGTGGCCTTAAACATCATGGCTCATTCTAAACTGGAAACGATTCAACACATTCTACCCCCAGTAGCAGTGTGTACTGCCTAGTCAGGCCCAGTCACACAGAAATAGTGAACAAACAGCTAAAACTGGACACAAATATTTAACGACAAACGTTCCGAGTCCACACAAGCAAGTTTTTTCCCTGATCGCGGTGACATAAGGACCTTAATCCGACATCCAAATTATTGGACTTCAACTTGGAAATCAGCATTATCAACATTTTTGACAAGGCTGAGGCATACTATAATTCCTAATTTTTTTTCACGGTACTGTTATATATTCACTGTTTTCACTTCTGTACCGCGAACTTATCATTACGGCTAACAAATAATTCCTGGACTTTTCTTGCACCTGAAGCCACCGTGAATATATAGTTCCGTGGACATGTCCATTTTTCTCAGACCGTGAACTTTTGCTACCGTGAACATTAAGTGAATTGCAGTGTCTTACTCTTTTGCATGCTGAATTGCACGGATTTTCAGTCAACAAGAAACGTTCAACACAAGCAAGTTTTCCCCGACATAAGGATGTTAATCGGACATGTTTGTCTACACTCCGGTAAGACGGAGGCTTTCGGCTCGTTTAGACTGATTCAATAGAAAATCCCCCCAGGAAAATTCGCTAATCAAATTGCCGGCGACGTTGTAGTTCTGTAATGGGATCAGCCTGGATCGCAGCATGTTTTCACTGGACCCAAATCCTCACATCTGCATACATAGCTGTTACAAGTACAGACACAAGCAGGCATGAGCTGGGAATGTTTAAGGTTTTCCTACGTTGTTGACTTTTTCTTCTGACATCCAAATTTTGGCAAGATTGAGTCAAACCTTACTGTTTTCCATACTGAAGTGCAATGATTTCTGTCTTTGAAGTATATTTTTGCACCTTACTTTAAAGACTTTAAAGCAATCTTCTGAAGAACTACATGTAATGCACAAAGAATATTGTCGAGGTGTATATTCACCCCTACAATATGCCTAAAGACTGACTATACATGTGAGTGTAGGTGTTCATCACTAATAATGGGCGAATACCTATACATGTGTAGGTGTTTAACACCAATGGTGGCCCCATATGTACGTTTATGTGTGTAGGCGTTCATCACGAATAATAAGGGGTTCATACATGTGTAGGTGTTCATCATTAATAATGAGCCCATACTGTTATTACGCACATGTACATACATAATTGGCTGATACCGTTATTACGTATACCCACATGTGTAGGTGTTCAATGCTACTAACAGTGGGTCAATGACCCCTGACATGTCCTCCCACACAGCAATAGATGGAGTAATGAAATGTGTCAACCTACAACTGTCAACTTTTGCTAATAACAAGCTTGTCAATGTAACATCATGGCTTATAGTTGTAGCACTGGCAATGTTGAGAAATAATCAATGACAGGGGCTCGGAAAATACAATTAAATCTCTCCTCGTTGAAGCTCTGAAGAACTTACTTGCATACGCAGGACATTAGGACCTTTCCTTCAGTATATTTCAAGGTTCCATGGGAAGCCAAGAAAGACCACGCCCCCTTCAGAAGCCCCACTGTCTTGTAAAACACTCCCTCCCCCTTTAAGACATGCATTAAGCCTGTCCCTCCCTCTCCAAGAAACTTAATACCAAAAGTAGTTCCCTTTAGGAGCCCCTGGCTAGCTTGTTCCTTTCTAGGATGTCCCTCCCACTTTAAGGAACCAGTAAGGTGTTCTCTGTTTCTAAGTAAGATGCTGCCACCCCCTTAAGAACCATTGGCAGCCTTGACCCGGTGCTAAGATGTTCCCATTGTCTAAGGAACCTTATAAGATGTTACCATCCCCTCAAGAACCCCAGGTTGATGTTCCCTCCCACTTAAAGGAACCCATACGCCCCCTTAAGAGCCCCAGCAGCCTTGACCCCGTCCTTAAGATCAGCCAGCAGCCCCAGCTGTGTGTCATTACTGGCTAGCTGGGGGCGTGCTGATATTAGAGGTGTACTGTAACACCTGAACCTACGGGCTAACTACAAGCCTGGGACGGACATGTGTTACCATCATCATGAGTTAAATGTGTTACAATCATCATGGGTGCATTTGTACAATGTCATGTACATACCTTCAGAATATCAGGGCTTGAAATGCTACCTGCCTTCCAAATTCACAAAATTACAATCAACATGGGTGCATTTGTACATGCCTATAGAATATCAGAGTGTATCTGCCTTCCAAAGTCACAAAACATAGCTGTTTCTCGCTAGATTTATTACTCTATAAGTCATTATGATATGTTACAATCAACACGGGTGCATATTATACATACCTGTAGAATATCAAGGCTTGAAATGTCTACCTGCCTTCTAAAGTCACAAAAAATATGCCTGTTTTTTACTTACTAAACTTATCAACATTTAAAAACACCTAAAAACACGCCAATAATAAGCTAAAGCGCAAACCTCTGCTTGGAGAGTAAATGTACATATATACCAGCTTTACAACTCAACTGTAAGCCTGCCTCCCCTCCCCCTATAGGAGCCCCAGTACTTCCTGTAACTTGTATATAAACCTGTCAGACAGGAGAATCCAGGCAATGATCCTCAGTATGCTCCTAACCATGCCGGCCGCCAGTAGCCCCATTATAGCCATTAGCCCTGTAATTTCTGTATCTGTCGGAAGGCATACTGTAATTCACTTTATGTTCACAGTAGCAAAAGTTCAGGGTCTGAGAAAAATGGACATGTTCATGGAACAACTTATTCACGGTGGCGACAGGTGCAGGAAAACGAAAGTCCAGGAATTATTATTTGTTAACTGTAATGATAAATTCACACAACAGAAGTGACAGTGAAAACAGTGAACATATTAACAGTTTTTTTTTTTTAACCGAATTTAACATCATTTTTCACCAACTGGGGGTTAGACGTGCTTGCACCAAGTACAAGTCTTTTCTTTGAAGCAGGATTTTTACGTACCGTGAAAAAATCAGGAATTACAGTATTGTAGAGGTGAGTACCTCGACAATATTCCGATATTCTTCAGAAGATTCCAGTCTAAACTGGAAACGATTCGACAAATTCTACCAGCAGTAGCAGCACTGCCTAGTCAGGCCCCACCAAACAGAAATAGCAAACAAACAGCTAAACCAGACAGAATCCAGGCAATAATCCTCAGTATGCTCCTAACTAGAGCTGTGTACCGGTACGCAGTACCGATACTGTACCGGAAAAATTGATTAGGTACAGGTCCAAAATACCTAATCCCTCAGTACCGGTACTGTACCTAAACAATTTCACACCAATTTTATGCCTATTTGTGACCTCAAATGTTTAAATAGCTGGTTAACAATGGGTGCCTGTGTAAGGACAGTGTGTTCATGAAAACAAAAACATCTTAGTTTTGCCTATATTTTATCTGAGCATTCGCCATAAACAAAGAATAAACCTTAACTATCAAGTTTATTTATGTTTTTTTGTTATTGAAGGAGTTCAGAACAGCATATAAATTGGTCGAATTGTTCAGGTACAGGTTCAGGTCCGGACCTGTACCTAAACCTGTGTACCTGTACCTGTACCTGTACCTAAAATTTGTTTAGGTACACAGCTCTACTCCTAACCATGCCGGCCGCCAGTCAACCCATTATAGCCATTAGCCCTGTAATTTCTGTATCTGTCGGAAGGCCAGGTCATTTGGGCAGCTCGCCACTGATGGTATTTTGCATGGCGGCTGGCGTTTTAGTTCTTTCTTTCCTGGGAGCATGGTTATAATTTTCAAGGACTGTCATTAAGCTGCTGCTATCCACATTATAAGGAGTACACCTAAAATGTCTGTATCTGTCGGAAGGCCAGGTCATTTGGGCAGCTCGCCACTGATGGAATTTTGCATGGTGGCGATTTTGTCCAGGCAGCACGCTTGTAATTTCTGTTTCTATTCAAGGATGGTCATTACTAGCTAGGGTCTCCGGTGGAATATGTTTTACAGGAGTGATTGTTCTCGAATTCCTTTCTGTAAGGAAATTCACACCTGTAATTTCTCTTTTTGTTCAAGGCCAGTGTTCATTCTACTTGCTAATTGGGTGATGTGGAATTTCACTCGAGTGTTTAGTTCTTCCTTTTCTAGGAGCACACCTGTAATTTCTTTATCTGTCCAAAGCCAATCGTTAAGCTTTTGGAATTTCACAAGAATGTTGAGACTTCCTTTCTATGCTGCATGCCCATAATTTCTGTATGTATCTAAGGACAGTGTTAATTCTACTTGGGTCTGAGGTAATTATGCACGAGAGTATGTTCTTCCTTTTCCTAGAAACCTGTAATTTCTCCAAGGCCGGTTGTTAACTATAAGCTGCCTGGCACCAGTGTGAACACACCTATGATTTCCCAAGGCCAGGTCATTAGGACCCTGCTGCAGTGGACGTCTACCTAATGAGGTTACACCTGTAATTTCTTCACCTGTGCTCACCTGTGATGAACAGACGTGAGTTAAAACCTGTAATATCTATAAGCTGCAAAGGTTGGTCATTAGGCTGCTTGGTTTCAGATTCTGGGATTGAAACACTTTTTTCTGTCATCCAAACTATTATATTACTATTATGTTGTGTGACGGTCCAAGGCTTGGTTTACATGTATATGATATATAGATTTTTATCAGGCTTTCTTTTTGGTACTGGTAGAACCTTAACTGGTAGAACCTTAACAGGCCAGCAATTTAGTGCAATTATAATTGTTTGTCTCAGATGTATACTCACTAACATTAAGAAAAAACTATTATATCATAGTTATATTATTGATATAACATAATCTATACCCAGATAAGAATCTATTACAAATACACAATCAGGCTGATAAACCTTATCTACAATCCAAGAACAAACAAATTAACTAGGTGTGGCTTTAAAAGGAAGGTGCCCCGAGGACTGCACACTTCTGTTTGCAAAGGGAAACCACAACAAACAGTGCGAATCTTGGAACTTCCTGTCATGGACATTCCAAAAGGAAGCCTGTGTTTCCGGAAGGGTGTGGCAGCCCTGTGGATGTTCTACCCCTTCAAGTGTTAGAAAAAATTTGCCTGTGTGTTAAAAGCCAGCTGGAACGTATGTGCAATACTGGGTGCATATGCACCTTGGTCAGTGCACACATAATTGGAGCTGTGCACCCCATTCTTTTTCTATGTACCCAAATATTAGATAAAGCTATCTAATGTATACTAGTACAAAATGTATACAGTATATTCCTGACATCTACATGTCAGAAACATAATGAAGGCTTTTTTGACAAAGATTATGGTGCACCCAAAAAATTTCCTGTGTATCCAATAAAATTATTGTTTTGGCTGGGTCCACCAATGCATCTATTCCCAAAAGTGTGTGCATTATTGCTATTATATAATGTGTGCGTCCATTGCTAGATTGCTAGGATTATTGGAGAATAGGTCATTGACCTGTGCACTAATGTATATTTATGCATGCATCCATCCCATTGGAATAGCAGCTGAGGGCAGGTGCAGCTGGTTTATTGTAGCTGATGTTCGATACATGACCTCACAGTTTTGCTGACTCAGCCATTTTTTATTTCCATGGCCAGCCCTCTTTGCTTTAGTCTCTGATCTAAATTTTAAAACGTCCCAGAAGAAACAAGAAAGAAGATTGGTGCTACCTTAAAAGAACAATGAAATCTCCCCATATACAAAATACAATCACTGCCTTGATATACACAGTTTTACATGTAGTGAGTGAATCTTATATAGTCAGGCTCAAGTTTTTTCTTCCATAGCCAGCCCTCTATCTTTGCTTTAGTCTTTTCAATTTCAAAATGTCCCAGAAGAAACAAGAAAGAATATTGGTCCTACCTAAAGAACAATGTAATCTCCCCACCTCATACAAATGCACTCACCTCGAGTCACCTTACAGTAAAGAATGGTCATGTATAAAAGATCAGGCCTGATTTTACATTCAGCCTAGGTTAAAGTCATCTGTCTCTGACACTGAGGTTTGCCTAGCCTCCATAGCATGCCAAAAACTGGGGGTTTGGGGTCTTCATGGTCTTTTATGTGCTATTTTCTGATTGCATATAGACAACATAGCCGGCCTGGTTGAATTACTAGTACCCCGTTTTTTTAACTTGGCTAATCAGAAAACAGCCAAAGACCACCAAACCCCCAGTTCTATAAGCCTGCAACGGAGGCTAATCAGAAAACAGCCGAAGACCACCAAACCCTCAGTTCTATAAGCCTGCTACGGAGGCTAATCAGAAAACAGCCGAAGACCACCAAACCCCCAGTTCTATAAGCCTGCTATGAAACTGGGCTAATCAGAAAACAGCCGAAGACCACCAAACCCTTCTTCTTCTTCTTCTTCAAAGTACATGTCAAACTTCATTAGGTTGAAGGCTCATGACATGGGGGGGGGGTGGAGTGAGGGGTGGTCGCTTTCTTGTAAG
>NW_017804609.1:624639-654379 GCF_001625305.1 Branchiostoma belcheri | reverse complement strand
CTTACATTAGGTTTAGGTAAGGACGTCATGACATGGGGNGGGGGGGTGAGTGAGGGGTGGTCGCTTTCTTGTAAGAACCCTCAGTTCTATAAGCCTGCAACAGAGGCTAGGGTGCCAGAGTACACTGTACTGCAACTTTACAGAATACAGGCCTGATTTTACATTCAGACACAGTTGAAGTCATCTGTCACTGACACTGGCTTTGCCTTCCTGGCAGAGGCTGGGGTTGTAAGTTCACGGATTTGGCAAGCGGACAAGAGACGTAAAAATTTCTAAAGATTTCATCATAGTTTACAATAAAACAGGACACAATATTAAGCTTTACTTAAATGGTAAGGCTAAGGTGGAGGTAGAATGTATTTCTATATATAGGTTCACAGATTTGGCAAGCGCACAAGACATGTAAAAATTTCTAAAGATTCATCGTATTTTACTATAAAACAGGACACAATATTATAAGTACTTTGATAATGTTAACCCTAAGGTAAGATTCTGAGGTAGAATGTATTTTATATAAATTATATAGCCATATAGCAGTTGCAATAGAGCCAGCTTTCAGAATATGTAGTACTATGTTGTAAAGATTGTAATTGTCAGTAAAGATTTCATCATATTTTACAATAAGACTGAAGAGCACAATATTATGCTTCACTAATACTAACGCTTAAGGTAGCATATATTTTCTATATAGCCATATACTAGTAGGCTACATGTATATTAGAGCAAGCTATCAGACCATGTAGTTCAATGTTGTAAAGGTTGCAATGTTAAGATGTCAAGATGTCAGGTTGTGTTAAAACTA
This sequence comes from Branchiostoma belcheri, assembly GCF_001625305.1. Classification (NCBI taxonomy): domain Eukaryota; kingdom Metazoa; phylum Chordata; class Leptocardii; order Amphioxiformes; family Branchiostomatidae; genus Branchiostoma; species Branchiostoma belcheri. The sequence goes on along the minus strand of NW_017804609.1, from coordinate 653,577 downwards.
TCTTGAGGAAATGTCTTAAGGCATCGCGGAAGAGAAAGCTCATTTCCTTACCAAAATGTCAGCCTACTTAAAGACGCAATAAAGACTTGAGAAGGGCCCGAGAGGCATCGTCTGCTCTCTATGCAAAATGGCGGCGAGCAGACAGTTCAATCAAACACTGCTCACTTTTAGATTGGGATGTAATCTGCGGAATGTCAAGGACATCATCAGGGAAGGTCATTTCAAGGAGAAATAATTACTTCTCTCTATTCTTAGACGAACCAATCTTCGTCTTGTCGTCTTGTGAGATTACACTGATGTCGAATTACACTAAACTTCGAGGGTCAGTTCAAAACTTAAAGTTTTAACTTACAGAATCGTGGATTGATGGATGATTAGAACACCACCCCCCTCCCGCACATCAAGGTCACTGCCCCCCTCCCCCCTGTGTGATTGATTTGGGATCAATCAGAGGTCATGGGCTTCTACCAAACCTTCCCCTGTTTACAGGGACAACTGGCCGAGGAAAAAAATGTTGTGTTTCCTGTTTCAGTCTTGAAAAACATTAGGGTCGGTAGGTAGGGATTGATCATTATCTTTTTTTTATTATTATTATATCTTGGCGATCTCTAGTGATCCAACTTATACAAGCACAGTTAAACAAAGTAAAACTTGCATGAGGACGCTTTCACTTTCAATGTCGCAAAACCAATAATTGTACAACATTTCATCACTCAGGTGTCAGATCATTTAGCTAGAAAAGGTTGACCAGCTAAAAAAATTATGTCCCTTACAGGGGTCCACAACACAAAAAAAGGCGTTTTTTTTTTGTAGAGTCGGTCGGGAAACAGGAAACACAATATTTTTTCCCTAGGCCCAACTTTCCTCACGTAGACACGGCTCAAGAATACAATAGGAAATCTCAGGCCTTGAACTGGCCTTACAACAAGTAGTTTTCAACAATGGAGGAAAAATCCGCTAATACTTAATACCTGTCATCGCCTGGGAGGTAAAGTACAGTTATTTATGTCCATTGATGTCAATTTCATTCATGCTGGTTTGAATTCTTCATTCTTAATCCTGCATAACCTTTACCCAACTCATAGGACAGTCTTTTTGAATAAATGAATTGTTTCGATGATTACAGAGGAATTAGCTTGCAAGCTTTTCTATTATAAACTAGCTCCTGCAAAGTTAGCTGTGCTGTATGTTGATAGTCAATAATGTTGTCATTCATGCTTATAAACCTGCATTTCTCCTCTGGTCTCTCAGTCACTGACGAAAGGTAGTGGATGCTAGCTGAAACGTCTGACCGTTTCCAAAATCATATCCAGTTGCTTGAGTAACTGCTTTTTGGCGTATCTTATTACCTGGATGTCTAACCTTCACCGATGTTGTCATTCATGCTTTAAGTTCTGCATTTTTCCTTCTTTGTACTTGAATATTCATACCGTAAAGTTTCCAATTGAAAATGCCCTTTAACGTACACACCCCTGATTTGGGCACGAATGCAGACCTGACTATTTAAGGACTGAAACAAGCTTCAAAGCGAAAAATCCCCTTAACTTACGCACCCCTGTTAGGCCTTTTGGTGCCATGCCAGAAAAGTGGTCAACATGGCCACTTGTGGAATGTATTTCCAGATGAAAGCCTTCACAAAAATGAATTTAAGCAGTTTGCTGAGAGCTTTTCTAGTACTAGATATTCTATTTCTGGACATTTTGTGAACAATTAAATTATAGGGTGCTTAGTTGAGCTTTTCTATACTCGAGCTCCTACATATCTGAAGAGTGCATACATGTACTTATCCCGAAGTTGTAGAGAGTTTTTGATGTGGGATTATTAGGTCAAAGATTAATAACTATACAGTCCATTTTTTCTCATACACATGTATAACACATGTCACACGTGTGTGAGTCAATCAGGTATTAAACCTCAGAAAATCGTGTCACAGGAAATAGGGTCTATCGGATTACTTAAGGTTAGAGCTCCTTTCACAATCACATACAGCGCTGGCTGGTCCCTTAAGCAGTGGGAAGAACCCCCCCCCCCATTCAAAATCCTGGCTTAACTTACGGGCATGTATATGTACAGGCAATGTTCAAAGCTACATGTATCTAGCGATGATGCACCTACCGTACTTGGTGACAACAACCCCAGTCTACAATAGTTCTAAGAAGTTTGTTTCAAGTGAAAGACCCGTTTGTGTAACAGAACGCCTTATTCCAAACTTGACACTCTGCGTGTATAATGTTAACACATATATATATATGTACAGGCAATGTTTAAAGCTATAATATATGTGCTGATGCCCCTACCGTACTTGGTGACAACAGTAGTCCCAGTCTACAATAGTTCTCAAAAGGTTTTTGTAGGTGAAACTTCAAGTAGTACTGAAAGACCCATTTGTGTAACAGAACGCCTGACTCTAAACCTGACACTCTGTCAATATCTGTGTATGTATATACTGTATAATGTTAGATATACAGTATATACATATACAGGCATTGTTTAAAGCTATCTAGCGAGGATGCCCCTACCGTACTTGGTGACAACAGTCGCACTCTACAATACTTCGAGGAGTGAAAGAGCCATTTGTGTAACAGAACGCCCTACTCCAAACCTGACACTCTGTCGGAAGTAAACCAAATCCCGCCTTTCAGGTGACACACAAAGGAATGCCATTGACCTTGAAGCCTGCCTCCCAGACTCTCGACCTTGACGACTTGATCCTCACAATGAACCTTAAGAGGCCTTAAGAGTCTCAAGTGTCACGGTTTTACCTTACACCTTCTTAAAGGAAGATTGACATCTAGGTTTGTAAGCCACGCCCCCTTTTGTGGACTGGTTATCCAGATGTAACATCCGTGTCCATAATATCACCAGGGTCCATGATATCACCACCTTGAGAAACAGTGTGCTTAAAGATATTTTTACTGCAACATACTTTTGGTATGCACTCCTGCACACCTCAAATGTACACATCTAGGGTATATTGCAGTAAAAACATCTTTAAGCACACTGTTTCTCAAGGTGGCGATATTTTGGACTATGGTGATATTATGGACACAGATGTTACTCTCAAGTATGATAATAACACAGATATATGAATAGAACAGAATACTCAAGCATGTTGGCAGAACGTACTGCACCTGCACAAAAAACCTGTAATGTGTTGTGCACAGCACTTTGGCAGAATGTCTCATATGGATATTCCAACCATTCATGTACATGTAGGTAGCTGCCAATTCTCTTTCCAGTAACATTATGCATACAATATGTTTTCGCATGACATAACCTTTTGTGTTGGATTGTAATTATGTTTGATCATCATACAATCATGACATTACACTTGAGTACATGTGAATACATTTGTACATATGGATATATCACCTATGTACATGTAAGTAGGCAGGGCCCCTAACGTATAGCTAGCTGCCAGTTCTCTTTCCAGTAACATTATGCATACAATATGTTTTCGCATGACATAACCTTTTGTGTTGAATTGTAATTATGTTTGATCATCATACATTCATGACATTACACTTGAGTACATGTGAATACATATGGATATTTCACCTATGTACATGTAAGTAGGCAGGGCCTCTAACCTATAGCTAGCTGCCATTTCTCTTTTCAGTAACATTATGCATACAATATATTTACACTTGACATAACCTTTGGTAGTATAGATGTAATTATGAGTTATTATCACGCATGAGAGTACATATGGATAACTGGTTCACAAAAGGAGGTGGGGCTTACAACCTAGCTGGCAGTTTTTTTCCAGTGATATTTTTTCTCATGACATAACCTATAGACATAGACGTGTAATTATGTATGATGATTATACAATCGTGACATTACACATGAGAGTAAGTCAATCATGTAAAATAAGTAGGCAAGGCTTCCCAAAATATATGTAGCTTTGCCTACTTTTGTGACATGATGTGCAATGTCATATGTAATAATCATACATAATGACACAGCCACACAAAGAAGTCACCTAGAAAAAAATTGGCAGCTAGCTCTAGATTTGGAAGCCTCACCTACTTTACGCTATAAGAATGAGTTATCAATATGTTTTGTCATGTGCAATGTCACATGTGATAATCATACATGATGACACTGCCATGCATATGTCATGCGTAATAAAGATGCATAACAACACATGCCTGAATCTATGTCAGTTTAATAATGATATACATGTTCACCATACTGCAATGCCAGTAGACATTATTAACCCTGCTGTACTGTATGTGTACATGAATCAGTGGTAGAAATACTTAATTTCTGACTCTTAGTGATCTCCAATATTGCAGGATGTCACAATTTTGTTCTGCAATTTGGAAATACTTTCTGCAAGTACACACTTTAAAGTCTGGATCTAAACCCATGGCACATACAAAATTGCATGTTTGGAAGCATATTGCAATAAATTCAAAATTTGTATATGTAGGTTTGTATATTAGAGTCAGTAGTAAACACCAAAGCTTTTAAACACCATTGAAGCCCTAGCCTGATTTTTTTTCAGTCTGCAAACTTGTAGGTTGCTTAATTTTTCTTCTGCAATATTGAAAATGTCTGCAAAATGCAGACTGCAGGTGGGTATTTCTAACACTGTGAATGTAGCTTTTAACCCTGTAAGTGACAATGCTGATCAGATCGGCCATGTTTTGTTGGGCTTCCAATATGTATGCAAATTTTCCTTGGCACTTGTGGGGTCAAGCGAGCGACTGACTACGGTATTATGTAATGTGAATAGAATATACACTGGCTATGCTAGAGGAATGTGTAACTTGGTCATTTCATTACACAAATCCAATCATCATCGATGAAGGTTAGATCTTTACACACATAAACGTGAGACTGAGAGACAATGTCACAAACAAAGCCCCAACTATTCCAGATATTTCTGTCCTGTTTATCCTTTCCACTTGACAATTTCTTGGCTCTCCTTTCATCGTATATTTTACTTTCACAGAACAGACCAATTCCTAATAGCTAAACCTTACAGCTACACACCTGCACCAAAACGTGGGAGACTGAGTGTCTATATACAACAATGTCACACAAACGAAGCCCTGTACATTTCCAGACAGTTCTGTTTACACTTACAGTTACATCACATGACAGTTTCTTGGGTCACTTCATATTTCACAGTGCTAGTGACCAGACCCACGAAATAGACAAAACCCTAAACCAAATACATCTACACACCTACACATAAACATGAGAGACTGAGTGTCTTACAATGCCACAAACGAACCCCTATTTCCAGACGTTTCTTTTCCGTCATCACTTGATGATATCTTAGAAGTTAGATCACTTCATGTTTCATAGTGATAAAACCCTACACCTTCTGTTCACCCTCTACATGTATATACACCTAAACGTGAGAGACCGAGTGTCTGTAACAATGCCACAAACGACTCCCTGACCATTTCCAGACAGCTCTGTTTACAGTTAACATGAGTTCTGTGTTCCTTTCATCCCACCAGGTCTGTGTAGACTGCACACATTCCTCCCAGGCCCAGGGCAAATATAATCAAGGCAGGGCTGCGAACAACGCACTGCACAGGGACTGGCTAGCTAGACTCAGCCAGAAATAACAGGAAAGCAGGGTTCTCACCAGGTTTTTTTCACAGCATAGGGGTCAGGTATAGAAGGACAAAGTCGCACATCCAAGTCCTAAAACCATGACCACAGCAGGGGGTGTGGTGGTCTTCCCAAAAAATTTTGAAACTTATAACGCCCTGAGACACTCAATTTCTTGCTTATTGAGGGACAGATTTTGTGAAGTTAAGGTTTTCCCTTTGCTATAGCTTCATGCTTAAGTTATATTTTCATTTTTTGAAGATTTATGAAGGTTCTCCCCCCCCCCCAAAAAAAAACACCCCTATGCTGGTTGAAGTACAGTATAGGGGGGGTCCAAATCACAGCATAGGGGGCCCCTATGCTCAAAAGGCCAGCCAGAAATAACAGGAAAGTAGGGAGAGTTAGTACTGAAGAAAGGGGGAGGGGGCCTCACAACCTCAACCATATGGAACATTTCTGAGGTTGGAGACTGAATTCCTGCATGTTCAGACATTCTAAACAGGCTTTGGAAAACACTTTATGCTGACTAAGGTTACTGCGCTGCGTAGAACTTACCAAACGTTTCTGAAACAACGCAGATAGCTCTAAATAAGTCATAGTTGCAGGGACTAAGGGAAATAGGATGTGGATAGAATCAGCTAGCCTCCTTAGCAGGCTTATAGAACTGGGGGTTTGGTGGTCTTTGGCTGTTTTCTGGTTAGCTGGCCAGTTTAAAAAACGGGGGTAATTCAACCAGACCGGCTATGTTGTCTATATGCAAGCAGCAAATAGCACATAAAAGCTCCCAAAGACCCCCAAACCCCCAGTTTTTGGCATGCTATGGAGGCTAAGAATCAGCCTGGCTGTCTTCTCTGCTAGCTAGCCTGGTTTCTTGATAGAAAAGTTTGCTGTGCACGCTCGACTAATCTCCTAGTGCTACCCACTTCAAGCTAACATTCCTCAGAACTGTAACGTAAACCCAACAACCCTGGAGAGATCGAGACACGAAACCAAAAACTGGGGCCTTACTTTTCTGTGAAGAGAGGGTTTGCAGCTGGAGGTGGCAACAGCTACAACACTAGTGGGGATGACATCAGGCTTGGGCACCACCGACGACATTTCTCAGTCCTGACACCACCTCCAAGTTCACAGCCGCGTCTCTACAACTCCGGACAGCTCACAACAATACCAACAATGCGTCTATAAATCACTGAGGGCCTGTAGAGGGGCGGCAGCCTGTCTAGCAGAGAGCTGAGCGCTTCACACACAGTAACACACACAGGAAGAGAACCCGCCCCCTTGGCTGCTCAGACAGAGCCGGCGTGCCTGATTTGCATTACTCCCAATTATGAGGACTATGTAAACAGGGGAATCAGATGGCCTGGGTGGAATGCCACTCCCACACTCATGGCTGCACCTAGCCTCAAACAGGCTTTTCTAAGGGCCTTTCCTATACTATACTATACGTAGCCTCTATCAGGCCTTAATACAGGGATATGGATAGTACATGTAGAATTATGAGGACTATGTAAACAGGGGAATCAGATGGCCTGGGTGGAATGCCACTCCCACACTCACTGTTGTTGTAGCCTCCAACAGGCCTTCCTAAGGGCACCACTTTCTAGATAGCCTCTAACAGGTTATCCTAAAAGGTTATGGATTGTAGAATTCAGCAAAATTGTGCAAACAGGGGAATCAGATGGCTGGGCTGGAATGCCACTCCCACACTCACTGCTGTGTTAGCCTCAAACAGGCCTCTTTGTAAAGGCTCCTCTTTCAAGCTAGCCTCTATCAGGCCTTCCTAAGGGCTCCTCTTTCTAGCTAGTCTCTACCAGGCCTTAGTAAAGGGTTAGAGATTGTAGAATTCAGCACAAAATCTGTAAACAGGGAATCAGATGGCTGGACTGGAATGCCACTCCCCTACTCTGCAAATAGCCTCTACCAGGCCTTTTTAAGGGCCCTACGTATACTCTCTACCTACGGGCTAGTCTCCAGCAGTTCTTCCTACAGACAATTCTTGTTAGACTAGACTCAAGTCAAGTTAGACTAGACCCTTATCACTCCCTCCATATTATATCTAACAGGAGGAGGCCTTGGTTTCCTTCCTTGTATTTCAAACTTTTATGATGCCCAACCCAGAATTTAGTGGTTTAGATAAGCCTATTTAGACTAGAGTCAGATACAATGTGAGGACCGGTGAGTAAGTCGTTGGGAATTTGACAGAGCAGGGAGGGGAGTATCATTTCAAATTCCGCTTGACATTTTTGGTTGCTGAAAAGAGGGGAGTGCAAATTCACCTGATGGAAAGAATATTATGTATGTGGAAGATGAAATGAATTTTAATATCCAAACTATCTTTCAACATCTTATTAATAATAATACAAAAATACATAATAACTTAATATGCCATCAGTGTTCTATCTCAATAAATAAGCATTATCTAAGTCTTTTACTAGTTTACATAATGTATATCTACAGGCATAAACATGAGGCACTTCCCCAGTCCTTAGTAACACTCATCACTAACATCTGCCATATGTTTGCCTTTCTAAGCCTTCTGCCAGTAAAACAGTACATAAAACTGTTGATATAAAGGCTTTCCGGTGCATTATTTTATCATGCGCGTCTGTAAACAGCACTAAGAGCCTGGAATCCTTTTTATAATGCAGCAACGTCTCATATAACTCCAGGGCTCGAAATTCATTTTTGGGAATAGGTGCACTGGTGCATCCAACCTAAAAAATTGGGTGCACAAAAATTTTTTTGGGTGGACCATAATTATAAAATCTTATTGTTCCTCTTCTAAGACTGAATCTGAAATGGGAGGTAACTTCAAAATATTAAACAACAAGTACTACAGCAAAAGATTTTGGTATTTTTCTGACACTTAGATGCCAAGCATATCCTGTATACTATTATACATTTGATATGTAGAAAAATACCTACAAAAATATTTGAGTGCACCAGAGCACGCACAGAAAAATATTGGGTGCACAGGTCCAAATTTGGGTACACTAAGGTGCACATGCACCCAGTATTTCCAGCCCTGTATATATTCAGCTATGTCTCATATAACACTGACAGCAACACTGAACAGATCAACATTACTCGATGTTAGTTCAGGTCACAGCATCATAAAAAGAGCTAGTAATAATATAGAAAGTCATGTAATGTGATATATAACATAGATATGACTATCAAAGTGCAATAAATACCAAGCTTACACGCCATAAAATTTTACCTCGCATACTAAACTCGATAAGATTATTCTGAAATTCCATATCCATGGAGGCCAAAACCCTCATAAAAATGCTAGTAAAATAGAGTGTCACTGTAACGTTACATCTAACATTATCGACAACTATATAAGTTATATATTTGTAGTATTTTTAGCATATCTATGAGCTAGCAAGTCAAAAATAACGAACGTTACCAAAAATAACCGCTGTCTACCAGCCTCCACAGTCAAGGTCACAGGTCAGAGGTCGTGCGTGTGTTATAGGAATAGCTCAGGGTCAAGGGTGAGGGGGGTTCTGTGGTAACCGTGGCAACGGAACGTTCCACTAACCAGACAGGGCACGACCTTCACAGGCAGCTGAAAGGGGCATAAATTCTCTGCAACTTCTATACTCCCAGCATCAGCGATGTTCAGAATTGGATATCGCAAAATCTATACGTATTTGTCTGTCTATGTCTATAGATATGCATTTATATAGGTTTATTATTATTATGTATGTAACCTCTATTTATCCATCTGGCTATATAATCTGTCACTATAAATTTGACAAACTGTGTGTTTGAGAGATTTCTAGTGCAGCACCCCCAGGTATGCAAAGTTGCATTGGACATATCTTTCGATGCATTTTTTTTCAGGGTATTGGATGTACATGAATGTGGCCTAGTGAATATGTTAGTACATAGATAACATAGAAGCCTTACATGTCAATGTATCCATCTATAATATCATAAATTAAAATTTTATTGATATACTGAGGAACATTCTAAGTTAAGGGCATGACCAGTGCATGTAAAGGATCATTTCAAAAATCCTTAAAAGAGGCAACAAGTCAAACATACAGTTTACAAGTTCAGCCCACAGCAAACCTGTATAACTCGACTCAAGGACACGGGAAGACATTTTACAAGACGATAAAACATCTTAATGTTTGCTCCTTCCATTTCCTTCAAGGTCAAGACTAAAGTGGCCACCCAGAGGTCCGCACCATATAAGGAATGACAAGAGGCACTTAAGACTTTAACAGGTATGTCTTAACGGAGAGCAGACAGTGATAAAGTCTCAGAAACAAACACACTATTAGAGGGTAAGTAAAATCCTCTCATAAAGTCGTTTTCTACTCATTTGCCTCCATAGCATGCCAAAAACTGGGGGTTTCGGGGGTCTTCACAGTCTTTTATGTGCTATTTTCTGATTGCATATAGACAACATAGCCGGCCTGGTTGGATTACCTCCGTTTTTTGAGAACTGGTCTAATCAGAAAACAGCCAAAGACCACCTAACCAAACCCCCAGTTCTGTAAGCCTGCAACAGAGGCTATTTTCTACTAATGACTTCAAGATGACCATGTTAGAGTTCAAGTTAATGTTTTGACTTGTTACTGGCTTTTCAGTAAAGATTACACAATCTAGGGAAGATATCTATCTTTGAAGTGGACAAATACATGGGAATGAGATAGTTGGACTTGAATTTGGACAATGAGTTATATAAATAGCCACTCGCTTCACTTAAGCCAACATGGCACACGTATTAATGTTTTCACTTGATATTGGCTTCAGTAAAGATTACACAATCTAAGGAAGATATCTAGAGCAGAACTATCTTTAAATTGGACAAATAGTAGTAACGGGATATTTGAACCTGAATTTGGACAATGGTTAAAAATAACCCTCACTTTACTTAAGCCAAAATGGCATGCATATTAACCTTTAGCTTGCTAAGGTAGTCATTTGGCACCAAATTTTTACTGGTTATGGGGTTAGGCAGCAGGGAGAAGGTTAACATTTCCATTTTGCTGATTAGAATCATTAGATACTATTTTGTAATTGCAAAGATATCTGATGACTGCCTGTTGCAATATAAGAAAACGTAACAATCACACACGTAATTATCAGAAATGGGGTATCAAATATCATCCACGGACCCTTTCAAATTGGTCTCCTCCCTTATACATGTATAAGAAAACAATCGCACACGTAATTATCAGAAATGGGATATCAAGTTTCACCTACGGACTCTTGCAAATTGGTCTCCTCCCTTTCTCTGTATTAAATCTTCCACCTATGATATCAAGTTACTGATTACCCTTATCGACTTACCAGGCTGACAGATAACGGTGTCAAGTTACACTTAAGAAGCGAAGTGAATATAACATCTACATCTGTTCATCTTGGGACGTTTCTGACGTTTGGTTTCCTTCCAAGGAATATCGAATTACGTTTTCAGACTGCTTGAGTTATACTCTAAGATTGTGAGGTGAATATGAGATCTATATCCAACCTGGCCTGAGGCCTTACTGACATAAGATAATTTGATAGCTCCTTGTAAGGAGGATCAAATTACAGCTTAAGAGTGGGTGAGTTAAGACTATCAGATGAATATAAGATGTACTTTTCTTAGAGATTGAGATAATGATCACTTTGCCTTTTAGCTAGGATCTGACTGATCTTACTCAAATACATACAAAAGTGTGGAACAAACATATACACAATTGATAAACTGTCAATAACGTTTGATAATTGATTGATTGATTGACGATCAAACTCCTAAGCCTTCTGTCCCGTCCAACAGAGCGGATAGAGCAAGGGGCAATGTGACAATTGATTCCTTTTTACCAGATCCTGACATTTGGCTGTCGTGTTCAGAATGTTGAGTTATACAATGTACCTTTAGCAGACTAAAATAGCCGTTTGGCTACCGATTCTCTATTGGTTACAGGGTTAGGCAGCAGGGGGAAGGTTAACCTTTAGCACACTGAAGTAGCCATTTGGTTACCAGTTCTCTATTGGTTACAGGGTTAGGCAGCAGGGAGAAGGTTAACCTTTAGCACACTGCAGTAGCCATTTGGCTACCAGTTCTCTATTGGTTACAGGGTTCGGCAGCAGGGAGAAGGTTAACCTTTAGCACACTGCAGTAGCCATTTGGCTACCAGTTCTCTATTGGTTACAGGGTTAGGCAGCAGGGAGAAGGTTAACCTTTAGCACTCTGAAGTAGCCATTTGGTTACCAGTTCTCTATTGGTTACAGGGTTAGGCAGCAGGGAGAAGGTTAACCTTTAGCACACTGAAGTAGCCATTTGGTTACCAGTTCTCTATTGGTTACAGGGTTCGGCAGCAGGGAGAAGGTTAACCTTTAGCACACTGAAGTAGCCATTTGGTTACCAGTTCTCTATTGGTTACAGGGTTCGGCAGCAGGGAGAAGGTTAACCTTTAGCACACTGAAGTAGCCATTTAGCTACCAGTTCTCTATTGGTTACGGGGTTAGGCAGCAGGGTTAGCTTAACCTTTAGCACACTGATCTATTGGTTATGGGTTTAGGCAGCAGGGAGAAGGTTAACTTAAAGATTGCAGGAGTTAAATTTCAACATTTACATGAGCATAAAAGATGCACTTCCCTTCCCCACTTCCGTGGGACTTTGTTGAAATCCACAGAGCGGAGCAGACAAAGTGCAGAGTGTTGACTGACACCTGTGAAAGATTCTGACATTTAGGAGGCCTGCATGCCCTTTTTTGTAAGGCGTAATTAGGACTTTTGAGTCTTCGTAATCCGTAGCCAGCCGCCAAAAATCATCGTAATTCGTAATCAGTACAATAGCTGTAACGTGTAACTGTCAGTCATCAGCACTGAGACTTAAATGTAATTCGTAATTGGTGTTAGAATTTAGATGTGTAATTCGTAATCACTACCCCCTCCCCCACACAGGCCCTCATTTGGCTGGTGTACATGTATAAAGAGTGAGTAAAAAGTGTGCAAAGCATGTGTAAAGGATACGCTTGGGCAGGAACGATTGGCATCTTAATTTCTTTGATCCACTTACATGAAACCCCAGACCACAAACTAAGATTTGTCTTTTAAAGCCTCTTCTAATAATTAAGGTTCAGACAACAGAAAATGATGTGTAAGTAAGTGTGTAAGTGCTCGTCAGAACAGTGGTCGCACAGGTATTTGTAGACACAGCACTTTTGTGAGCGTAATTTTTCAGGGTCGCAGACAAAAGGTGAATATTGTTACAGTTCATAACGCCACAATGACAGAAATTGGCCACAATGACTGCCACAGACGTTGGCCACATTCCCAATTGCCTCCAGGGTACACATGCACACATACATGTAGCAGACTGATGTTACCTTTCCCCTACATATCCAATTTGACAACTATCAATCACAATGATTTTAGAAAATGGGCTTTCCTAGAAAATTGTGCAATGCAATGTGAACCAGTCAGAATTGCCCTGAGGAAGGTGACAGACGGTCACTGAAACGTTGGCTAAAAAAAAGACTTGGTTGTGTAAAAAGAGTCTCTTTACTCCGAGTCGTACCAACCCGATGAAACTGTTCATGAATTTTGTACATAAATGTGTGTGCATGCAAATTCTCTTAGACTACATCACAACTCATAGGCCTATAAAAGTCAGATACATGTACATTGTACTGTAAATGTTCAAATAAATACTACAGCTCATACAGACAATACCATAACCAAAATACCCCAGCTAAATTCATGACTGGTATCAAACTGTAACAATGACAGATTTAAATTTTCTTATAATTGTATCTTTACCTTTCTTTTCAGGTATGCCATTTTGGAGTGAATGCAGGTACAGTATCTACAGACAAAACCCTTCAAGTTTTTACCTGTTCTAGAACTTAATTCCTAGTCTCCTTAGCATAACACCTTGTATATCTAAGACATATCTTTAAAACCCCACCCTTCATAAGAGAAGACACTACCAGGTTGTTGAGATGCTGTGAGGGGGAGGGTTGAAACCTGATCCAGCTTGCTGTGCTTCTGTGCAAACCTGCTGCATGTTACATTCCTACTGTGCAGCCATCTGTAGGGCACTCAGGTGTCAAACTGGGTCTTCACTGTGTACTAGTGTGCAGGACAGTAGCCTCTAACAGGCTTCAGAAGCTAAAGACAGTGATATACTAGTAACGTGCAGGGGTCCGCTAAGGGAGTACAATTTCCTGCACCGGAAGCCTGGTAGAGGCTAACTGTAGGGCACTCCTGTGTAGGACAGTAGCCTCTACCAGGCTTCAGAAGTGGCTGGAAAGAGTAGAAAGAAGGATAACATGCCAGGGGAGTTGATCCGCTAAGGGAGTACAATTTGCTGTTCTGGAAGCTAATGTATAGGGGAATCATATGTCACCCTGTGTTTTTACTGTGTTAGCCTGGTGTCCACTCTATCATGGTTTGGGCTGGCTTTCTTCATATTCTTCTACAACCGACACACACAGTACACACAATTTTGTACTGCCTGCTAAAATGCCTGGTGACGAGGCTACTCCACACCGGAACTGTCCCCAGGCCAGATTCTAAATTAAGCATTCCACAGAAGACTCAAGAGGCTGACATTGTCAGTGTTCAGCCTTGACCTTCTGGTACCACCGATCAAAAATACAACAAATTCCAGCAAAAAATGCCGACTTGCATTTTGTTACTACCTTGGGAAGAGACGGAACATTCCGAAACTTTATGTAAACCACAAACTCACTTACAAAACCGCTCTTTGACCGCAGGTGGGTGTTACTGTCAGTGTTACTGTCAGCTTCAAACTGACACCAGGCGGCCTGCACGCCCTTTTCCTTAAGGCGTAATCAGGCCTTTTTAATCTTCATAATCCGTAGGCAGCCTCCCAAAAAATCAACGTAATTCGTAATCAGTACAAAAGCCACAAAGCGTAAAGTCTTGGTGACTTAAAGGTAATCCGTAATCTGCATCGAAAATTTTGCGTAATCCGTAATCACTACCCCCCCATGCAGGCCCTCTTACCACGGTGAAGTAAAATACAGCTGCATTCGTAATCAGTACCCCCCCATGCAGGCCCTCTTTCCACAGTGAAGTAATATACAGCTGCATTCGTAATCACTACCCCCCCCCTACTGCATGCCCTCTTACCACACCGAAGTAAAATACAGCTGTATTCATTGTAATCAGTACCCCCCCATGCAGACCCTCTTACCACAGTGAAGTAATATACAGCTGCGTTTTAAGCATGGGGAGCTAAAATACGACTTGCTGGACACCCTGGGATGATAGGGAACATTCCAGTCTGCTATAGCTACAAACAGTCCCACATGTGATGGTCTACACTCTCTACAGTGTATCTACATGCACTTTGGTAGTACAGACTTATGAAAATACATGTGTGTTAAAAAAACAAATCCCAGTAATGATTTAAGACTGACAATACGCAACAGTTGTGTGTGTTTTGGAATAAGACAGAGCATTCCTAGGCCATGTAAGCTTGATCTAAATCAGAATGAGAAATCAGAGATTTCAAATCTCAGGAATTTATTTAGAGTTTTTGAACGTCTGTCCGGATCCATAGCCAAAGAGAAGGCCTGAGATAATTTCAATTATAGACCTAGTAGTAGTTTGACAAAAAGCTTGTTGTTAACAAGCCCTGAGGGGGTTACTTGCAATGGGTGGAGACATCACAAAGTGACTTCCTTCCAAGTTGACCTTAAGGCCAAATACACAGGTACAGACACCTTCTGACACCAAAATGCTGAATTATGACTTTGCTGCCTCCTTGGCAGGACAGAACTCCACTGCATTCAAATACTTAAGAACACAAGCAACACACAAACCCAAAACAAGACCTCGATATCCAGAGGTAACAACCTCTACCTACTGCGACCTTGACTTTGCTCAGTGAAATACACTTGCACCAACACCTTCTGACACCAAGATGCTGAATTATGACTTTGTTGCCTCCTTGGCAGGAGAAAACTCCACTACTAACACACAAACCCAAAGCCAGACCTCCATGCATATCCAGAGGTAACAACCTCTACCTACTCCGACCTTGCCCTTGCTGGGTGAAATACACGTGTACAGACACCTTCTGACACCAAGATGCTGAATTATCACTCTGTTTCTTCTTTGGCTAGTGCTTTCAAACACTTACGAATACAAGCAACACACAAACCCAAAACCAGACACCCGGAGGTAACAACCTCTACCAGTCCTACTCCGACCTTGACTTTGCTAGGTGGTAAAATACAATTGTACAAAAACCTTCTGACACCAAGATGCTGAATTATGACTTTGTTGCATTCTTATTGCCTCCTTGGCAGGAGAGATCTCCACTGCACTCCAACGTGCCTAAAACAAGACCTTCATAACCTTGCCCTTGCTGGGTGAAATACACACCTACAGACACCTTCTGACACCAAGACTCTGAATTATGACTTTGTTGCCTCCTTGGCAAAAGAAAAGGAACATTCCTTCTCCTTCCCCTGTTGGCCCGTGTCGTCTAGGAACAGTGGAAACGCAGACAGAATGTGATAAAACAGCTGACGGGGGCAGAGTGGAGGTAAGTGCTGAAGTAAGCAGGTAATGCCAAAAAGCAGTTACTCAAGCAACTGGATATAACTAGATAAGCAGGCAACGGTTGGTCGTTTGGTGGCGGAAAAGTTTTTATCTCCAAGCAGATCATATGGTGGCAAGGCAGTATCCATTGGCCAGAGGAATGTCCATTTCTTCAAATTCGGTGGCTAATGGACACTCTTCTGGCCAATGGATACTGCCTTGCCAACATGTGATCTGCTTGGAGATTAGAAAAAAAAGACACAGAGTAAGTAAGGTAAATAACTAAAAGTCTTGACTGGGGAGTTACATATGTAACTGGCCAGAGAAAAGATTGAATCGACTTAGTATCTGCCAACTGGACACTGAAATTATTTGATTTGATTTATTTGTAAAAGCACTTTGCAAGACATGAACGACAATAGAAGAAATGCAGTGGGCATAGAAAATTAGCTATAATGGCTTGTTTGAGATCTTCCCCCATCTCACTTACACTTACAGCTATTTGATAGAAGAGTACAACTTTGAAATGAACCGTATTAGTAGAACAAATGGATCTTTTATATCATTTGTCAAATTTCTACTATCTATCCTCCAGCATTTTCATCCATTTCCATCAAAGTCCATAGCAGTAAAACTGAAGATGAATTGTCGACAGCAGATGCATATAGGTCAATGAATCCTGAATGTCTTTCTTGTTCATTATTTTTCACATATGTTAATCCGATGACAAACGTTGTCTACAATCAAGATCGCGAGGTTGAGAAGACCACTGTCTTAGTATTTCATAAGCTGCATTATCACATCCAGAACCGTTCTCATGAATGTGTTAAGGTTAGGATCAGGCAGGGTTCTGGATAGTCTGTACCCAGAACCGTGTCTATCTAGTTCTATGTCTGAATGGGTTATGGTTAGGATCAGGCAAGGTTCTGGATAGTTTCCGCATATCCAAGAACGTAGATTTGCCCCAGGCACAGTTCTGGATACATAATTAATATGGACTTACAAACCAAAACTGTGCCTGAGCATAGTTCTGGATAAAGCACAGTTCTGGATACTACATGAACTTAACTTGTACAAACATTGACTATTATGTTCTACACACAGGATTAGAGGATCTATTACATTTGTACAAGACCAGTTAGTTGATTTTATGGCTGACTTCCTCTACAGACCCTTAATAGAGCGAAGAAAAGATCTGATTCGATCTGAGACTGAACGTTTTATGACATGCTTTTATCGATGGCTTTACGACACATTTTCTCATTTTGCGGTCGCTTTATGACGGACTTTTGTTGAGTTCTCGATTTTCAGCAATTTCCAAAGCCTGTGTTATAAACATCGATCAATGAAATTTTGAAAGCAGAATGGAAACGTTATTCTTGAGAAGTTGTGAATCTCGTAGCTCCTTGTTGACAAATCAAATCTGTAATTTTGCTGAAAATCCTTCTACAGAAAAGTCATTTGACTGTAGGTAATGGTCCTGACCAGTACAATTTTTTTTTCTGTTGTGTCTATTATTTTGTTATTGTCACAGCAGAGTAATGTTGTTTTGAATTTCTAACTCCATGATATGCTACATGACATATTTCCCACAATTTGAGAGGCAAATTACACAAAGTCTCCATTCTCTGTCCATCACAATTTTTTAATGAAGCTGACAAGAACACTGTTCCAACATCATGGAGAGTGGCCACTGCCTAAAAATATCACTCAACCGTCAGGACGACCTAAATCTCGTTTTTCCATGAGACTGCAGTCCAAAATCAATGTGTCAAAGGACGTCATCCATAAAATCAAAGCCGCGAAGCCTAATCTGCCTTGTCACTTCCCCGATCATAACAGGTTTAAACTTCAGCCAACCT
This sequence comes from Branchiostoma belcheri, assembly GCF_001625305.1. Lineage (NCBI taxonomy): Eukaryota > Metazoa > Chordata > Leptocardii > Amphioxiformes > Branchiostomatidae > Branchiostoma > Branchiostoma belcheri. Next base: position 635,608 of record NW_017804609.1, on the reverse strand, counting down.
CCTCATATATCACTCCTGAATGAATGAATGAATGAATGAATGGATGACTGAATGAAGCTAGCAAGAAGGGACCATTGCCTAAAAACATTGCCTGTCTGAACGACCTAAATCTAAATATGGTAAAGGATGAATGAATGAATGAATGAATGAATGAATGAATGAATGAAGTTGGCAAAAAAGGGACCATTGCCTGTCTGAACGACCTAAATCTAAATGTGGTAAAGGATAATGATCCATAACATCATGGTTGAGAAGCCAAATCTTCCCTGTCACTTTCCCGATCCTAACAGGTTTACACTTCAGCCAACCCTCCTCGTATATCACTCTTACTCACTCACTCACTCTCACTCACTCACTCACTCACTCACTCACTCACTCACTCACTCACTCACTCACTCACTCACTCACTCACTCACTCACTCACTCACTCACTCACTCACTCACTCACTCCTGAATGAATGAATGAAGCAAGAAGGGACCATTGTCTAAAAACATTGCCTGTCTGAACGACCTACATGTAAATCTCTAGTTTTTCCAGGAGACAACAGCCCAAAATCAATGTGGGAATGGATGTGGTCCATAACATCACGGTTGAGAAGTCTAATCTGCTCTGTCAGTTTCCCGATCCTAACAGGTTTACACTTCAGCCAACCTCCTCATATATCACTCTTGTCCAGACTATCTCACCAAGATCAGATTTCTATCTACCATATCCTGCGTAAACTGACGGATGGACCGCAGACCACATCGACGGATGTCAGGAAGACATTTCTAACTCTTCTAAAATCCTGGGACAAACCAAAAACAAAACATTTTAATCCAGCAAACATGTATTAATTTTTGAATCTAAAGTATGCAAGATGGGAACAACTGACATATAAAATGTACAGAATCTGATAGTTTGATCTCATCTATCCTTTAGTCTAATTATTTGACTGTACAACAGTACATCAGAAGATCTTACAAATAGTTTCATTTCATTTCAACCAGTTTTCTGAAACCTTCTTGGTTTCCTACAAATAGTACATAATTGTAGGCAAGAGATTCTTTTGTTGTAGGCAATTTTTTAAAATCATTTTTCAAAAGAATTTGCTGTGAAATCTCAGAAAGATAAAAAAAGCCATCAGGTTTGAGACCTACCTTTATGTCTACAGTTTCTTCCCTTGCACTGGTCAGGAGCAGCTGACAGTAAAATTACCGGAAAAATGTCAGAGAATGCATCTTTATATCGATAAACTCATTTTTCTGGAAGATTGTCTGTGAAATCTCTGGAATCAGCCAATATATCGCAGACCACACTTCTTACTCAGCCTTGTCCGCATCAAGTATGCACGGTAATGGTGTCATGTGACAACCTGACCCAGTTTTGCCCGAAACAGGCGACTTGTTGCGCCGAAAGACGGACGCAAATTGCGCTGTGTTGTTCCTGGGAGTGCTACGCTGATCCGTCATGTATTATTGAGGCTTCAGAGCGACAAAGGAACGTTTTAACGGCCGAATGCCCGCATCTTTATCAAATATTGTGATATATGCACAATTCACTATATAAAGTCTTTCACCTTCTATATATGTATGTACCAAAATTTTTCTCAATGGATAAATAGTAAATTCAAGTACAAATTGACATGTACCATATATGGTACATTATACAGCGATATTAAAAAAGAAGAAAATGGATGTTATGTCTAATCCATGTCTTGTATATAGGGCAGAGTTAGCTAAGAACGTAAATATTTTGCTGGTTGTAAATTAAAGTTATCATATTAACAATTTCAAGACCTGAGCTGATCTGTCATGTATTATTGAGGCTTCAGAGCGACAAAGGAACGTTTTAACGGCCGAATGCCCGCATCTTCATCTAAATAGTGATATATGTATCTTCATCCAAATGTTGTGATACATGCGTAATTCAGTATTTATAAATCTTAGTATACTAGCATCTTCTATACCAGGATTTCTTTCATTGGATTCAAATAGCAAATTCAAGAACATATTGGAATATTGATGTTGATATGTGACAACCCATACATTGTACATACTGTATAGGCCAATATTAGAAAGCAGAAATTGACTGATTGTCAAATCCAAGTCTTATATATTGGGACAGGGCTTGCTTAGTACATGTACATACATGTTTTGCTACCATAAAAGTTATCATACAATTTCAAGTCTTTGCTATTTGTAAAATGAATCTAATGTTGGAAACTTACTGTACAATGTTTTGCTATGTCATGTGTGTCGAGATCAATAAAACAATTAGCTTCAATCAGACATGGTTGGAGCAAATGCAATGGTTTTCCGATAAAATACCTGAAGAGGATGTGTACTCAAACACAAACTCCTCCTTCAGGTAATGTAGTACAGGAATATCAGTATGGATTTCCTCCGGATCCGTCTTGACAAGATTGTAAGATCTCTTCAAGGTAACATTTGCCCTTGGGGCTGAAGAAACATGTTTTCTCCTTGCCCTTGACCTGGCCGGTTAGAGCAAATGCAATGGTTTCTCAATAAAATACCTAAGGGCACATACACAAATATGTCTTCAGACGTTCTACAAGAATATTAGTATGGATTTGCCCCCTCTTGAGGAGATTAGGACTCCTCCAAGACAAACACATTTGCCCTTGGGGCAGAAGAAACATGTCTTCACCTTGCCCTTGACCCAGCCGGTGAGAGGGAAGGCAGCTGGGATCAGACATGATTGGAGCAAATTGCAATGGTTTTTCAATGAAATAGCTGAAGGCAGGCACTCAAAGTTTGAAACACAAATGTCAATGTCTCCAGGTGTTGTACAGGAATATCAGTATGGATTTCCCCCTCTTGCAGAGATGAAGACACTTTGCCCTTGGGGCTAAAGAAACATGTCTTCTCCTTGCCCTTGACCCTGCCGATTATAAGAGGGAAGACCAGGCTGGGACAAGGTGATGTCGGATCTATACCAGACTGATGTATGGGTTTTGGTTTCTTTTTTGGTATTTTTAGGCCTTTTTAACGGGATTTCTTTTTAGTATCTGATTACCACTGGTATCTTTTCTTTTCCAAAAATGACAGCCTGATAGAAAAGCCTAAAAACACGCCAAAAATGAGCCCAAACCCAAACAATTGCTTGGAGAGGGCAATGTCGGATCTATACCAGACAGACGATGGGAATAAATGTTTATTGCTTTTTATTGGAGGTTCTGATTGCGGGAGGGATTCAAAGGGCGGGATCTATCCAGGAGACGGGACCATCAGAAATCGTTACTAAACATGAGGCGAGAAAGGTAAAATGTGAGGCCACTCCAATTTTATTCATTGGTTCCTGGATTTGCCTGCAGTATTTCTTCTGATTTGCAAAAAAAGGAGCTAAGATTGTACATGTACCATTCAAGTTCTGAATCAACTACAAAGTGCTCAAATTTTGGCCCAGCCTAATGTCTGTAGCAACACCGATAAACCAGCTATGATCGGTCATGGTTACTCTCATCAGGACTCACCGTAAAAACAAAATCTGGAGCCGCAACAAACGATTACAACTTTGTTTACGGATCAACCATTTAGCTTATCTGTACAAGTTATAGTGCATGTAAATAATTGTTCCTTGTATATTCCTGAAATTGTAGCTATAACTTGTTATATTGATTATTCTACTGCATGTATTGTGCTTTGCTCTCCTATCTTGGCATATTTTTGCTCTAAGTTTAAGTCTAAGTTTATGGATCAACCATTTAGTTATCTGTACAAATTACAGTGTAATGTAACTAATCGTTCCTTGAATGTATATTCCTAGAGTTGTAGCTACATATATTGGTTATTCTACTGCATGTATTGTACATGTGCTGGTGCAAGTCTAACTCTTAGTGTCATAGATTTGTACCTTAAGTTTACCTAAAAAGCAGGGCTAAACACATTAAGAAAGGAAAAGAGAATATGCTAAAAATAAAGAAATAAACAAATGAAATAAAGACATGCCACACTAACTAGCTGCCAGATTTTTACCTACGTTTACCTAAAACACAGGATGAAGGGAAAAAAGAATACCGGTATGCTAAAAATAAATAAATAAACAAACAAATAAATAGATAAAGACATGTTATACTAACTAGCTGCCTGAGGAGCCAATTAAATTAGCATGTGTCACATTCCTCCTTAATCCCTTCCGTCAACTTTGCCACAGTTTCCAAAAAAGGAAGGAAGATTCTGTATAAAGCTGACTCAGTCTAGGTACGTCGACGAAGGTTAGACATCCAGGTAAAAAGATACCCCAAAAAACAGTTACTCAAACAACTGGATATGATTTTGGAAACGGTCAGACGTTTCAGCTACTATCCACTAGCTTTCGCCAGTGACTGACTCAGTCTAGCTTCCTCCTGATTTTTAGCTGACTGGACAGTGTGTACCCCCTTCTACCTGGCCTCAGTGTGTCCACAAAAGTGTCCTGCAATTCGGGGAAATTGAAATGAATCGTCATGTCCCGAGGGAGAATAGACAGGTGACGTCCCATTGTGTGACAATGAGATTTATTCACTCAAATTACTGCTGCTTTGTTTCCTGGTGGCACCTGGACGGACTACTCTCCAAGCAGAGGTTTAAATGCTTCAGCTTATTTGTAACGAGTTTTAGGCGTTTTTATCAACCTTTCTTTTTTGTACTGGTATGTTTTTTCATGCTGGCGTAAAAAAATCCCAGTACAAGAAAGATGCAGAGACTGCGATTCTCGAATAGGACTGTCTTAAGCAATAGCTGCAACTGTAAAGCTGGTGCAAGTTAGGATTTCACCATTGCCAATCTGATGATTGACTTTTGATTATCTACAAGACATTGCAAAGTACCATATCTCTGTACCATCAATCAAGTTTCTGTATGTGATAAATTTAGACTTGCAACAAATAAAACTTTTAAACTGTTATCATGATACAAGTAAATTACAATTCAATTGCAAGCAGTGCTATTTCTTCAGGAACTAATAAATTACGTGGTAGGGTATCAAATTACCTGTTAGGGTATCGTATTTAGCTCTATTTCCTCTCAGTTTCGGGTGACCTTGCCCTAGGTCAACAGAGGTCAAGTGACATGACTTCCTGATTCTTGTGTCACGCCCAAGTGTGCAAGGAAACAGGTCAAGACACAGCTGGGGGTTAGTCTTTCATAGAGATGGAGAGGATAAGGACTGCCCTACATTCAAAACTCAAGTCAAGACTTTCAAGTAAGACATGATGATAAAACTGTCAACTTGTACCTGAATCAACCAATCATCTACATGTAGCCACGACCCCCATACCCATAGCAAGAGGGGGTGGTGTGTTGGGGATTTGGAAGTACACAATTCTCGAAGGTCAATTTTTATCTAAGGGTCCAAGATATTTCTTTAAAAAGTGGACTGATTTCTATCACTAGCAGGGCTGGAATCCTAGAAAAACTGCTATGTGTCTCTGATTTATCCTTAGAAATCCTCTCAAAAATGCGGGAAATGCCAATACAGAAGGTTCAATTTCAAAATATGTCACTCAAGAATTAGAAAGATTCTTCTGTCATCGAATGGGAAGATTCGGACCAATAAGACAAGAGGAGGCTAGCCAATGTTTCTGAAAATAATAATACTAGATAAGAAAATAATAATAATACCCCCCACCCCCACACACAGTAGCCCTGCCCATCTTGCTAACAAGGCTGTCCGATGGTGACATGATAAATGCCTGTCCATTTGCCTCCTCCTGTGATGTTATTCCTTTGGCTGTCCTATGATAAAATGATAAATGCCTGTCCATTTGCCTCCCCCTGTGATGGACTACAGAAAATGTTATTCCTGGGGGACCACTGACCTGAATAATGAAAATTGCAATAGATCTTCTGGACAAGGCTGTCAAACAAATGATAAACTCCCCACAATTAGTACAGAAGCCAGAAATACCGGTGCCAAGATTTCAGTAGACACACATGCAAAAATCGAATCCTCTGACTAGTCTGAGTCCCAATTGTTTCGTTGTGAAGCTAGTCTAAGATTGAAGCATTTTATCTTGGAGCATAGAAAGATTTCACTAGACACATTCAGAAATCGAATCCTCTATGTCACAATTGTTTTATTGTGAAGCCAGATTGAAGCATTTATCTTGCAGCATAAAAATATTATTACCCTGACACAAGCTATATATCCATAAACTATTTCACAATAAGTCAGGAGCCCAAAACATGGTGCCAAATTTCACCAAACAGAATCAGAAATTTGACCGAATCCTCAGTCACAATTGATTCCTTTGTAAAACCAGATTGAACCATTTTACCTTGGAGAAAAGATTATTTTCCAGAGCTACAGACACAATCCATCAAATGAATGAAAAAAACAAAACAATTAGTACTGAAGCTGAAATCACAGTGCCAAATTTCAGATTCAGAAATTTGACCGAATCCTCAGTCATATTAATTATCATTAAATGCCCAGCTTCACTTAACCCTAATTATAAAGAGACAAGAAAACAACACAAGCCACCTAATATATCATAAACGATTACTCTAAATTATGCAGAAATCTAAAAAAACTGTGAGTACCAAATTTCACCACACACATTCAGAAATCTGACCAAATTCTGAGGTACAATTCTTCCATTGAGAAGCAAACTTCAATCGTTTTACCTTTGAAGAGAAGAGAGTAATATTTTTCTTGGGTCCAACCCACCACCAGCTATCCCTTGGATCTCCAATTCAGCCTCTCCAGTACAGAATACCGCCACTCTCTCAAGGGAGGTGATTTATTTTCATTTCCGTTCAGACCCTGAGGCTCTCGAAAAGGTTTCCTCAATCCTTGTTTTCTTCCTCTGTTGTCAAACAAGATTATATTTATAGAAATGTTTTTCAACACATTGTGCGGACACGATCAGCTGATGTGCTTTGTAGTTCCTGAGGGCTAATTGTATTACGGCTAACGACACTCGATCTGAAATAATGGAGGCAAACAGAACAAGGTGTCTATCCATCTCACACATCTCACACAAACACTGAAACAGAAACACCCTTTATACACGGGTATACCCTTTCCTTAGCCTCCATAGCATGCCAAAAACTGGGGGTTTTGGGGGTCTTCAGGGTCTTTGGGAGCTTTTATGTGCTATTTTCTGATTGCATATAGACAACATAGCCGGCCTGGTTGAATTACCCCCGTTTTTAGAACTGGGCTAATCAGAAAACAGCCGAAGACCACCAAACCCCCAGTTCTATAAGCCTGCTACAGAGGCTACCTTTATACACGGGTGCACCCTTTCTCCAGGATAGATTTTCAAGCCAATTGTTCGATAATAAGCTGTGCTTTGCTCCCATTCATCTTTGCACAAGACAGGCAAGACACTCGACCCGCCCCCCGAACAATATGTAGTTACTGAAGGTACAAGTGTTGAGTTACCTGACATATGTACACTGGGAGAGTAAAGTAACGTTCGTCCTTAGATCACCCTGCTACGTAATCTCTTCATGCGGGTGTGATTTCAGCTCGATAGAGCAGCGAAAACCTCGCAAAACCTTAGCCTCCGTTGCAGGCTTATAGAACTGGGGGGCTGGTAATCTTCGGCTGTTTTCTGATTAGCCCGGTTCTAAAAAACGGGGGTAATTCAACCAGGCCGGCTATGTTGTCTATATGCAATCAGAAAATAGCACATAAAAGCTCCCAAAGACCCTGAAGACCTCCAAAACCCCAGTTTTTGGCATGCTATGGAGGCTAGCAAAACCCTAAGTAGTCCGAAAACCCTCCCATCCCAGTTTGAAATGCTATTACGTAAAGCTGGAGGGTTGGTGTTTAGTGGGGATGTGATTCGTCAAAGTGTCAAGGGCCTGAGTTCTCTCCGTATTCTCATGCATATTTCAGGGCTGGAAATACTGCGTGCATTATTGTGGTGCATTTTACTTACGTAATTATGCAACAAAAAGTGGAGCTGTGCAGCTAATTGTTGAATGTTTGTGCACTAGTACTACATTAGCATTGTAAACGTATTACATGTATTGTACATTCATATCTGATCCTTTGCAGTGGAAGATGACTGTACACTCGTATGTATGTGGCATATAATATTGTTGACATAGAAATGTTAGAAAAATTATTTGTCGTTATTTATTAATTATTTGCACTAACTTGAGTAAGGTTTGCAACTTACTACACTTAAGTTTTACTGACATTTTACCTTGTCTCATGTTATGCTCGAGAAATTTTTTATGTGCACCTAAATCTCAATGCACCAGTGCACCGATTCACAAGACGAATTTCGATCCCTGCAGTTGAAATAAATGGTATGTGATGCTTTTCACCAAATTTTGGTATGATTGTGCACCTAAATCTCTATGCACCAGTGCACCGATTCACAAAACGAATTTCGATCCCTGTAGTAAGAACTAAATGGTATTGGATGCTTTTTGCCTCAGTTTGGCAGAGGAAGCATGAATGAAACCTTATCATCTTCCGCCCACCATTGATCAAACCAGCATGGAAAATTCCAAACCCTGGCAGTCAGCTGCAACTAGCATTTAGGCCTAGGGAAAAAATGTTGTGTTTCCTGTGACCTATCCTAGAAAAAACTGCCGACCCTAGCCCTTTTTTGGCTTGATTGGAAATTTTTTGAGATGGTCAACCTTTTCTAGCTCCATGATCAGATTCTGACACCTGAGTGATGAAACATTGTATAATCAATTTTGCACAACATTGACATTGAAAATATACAATATACGTGTCCACATACAAGCTTAAATACTTTGTTAAACTGCATTGTCTATGTTTGATCACTAGAGATCGCCAAAGTCTAATAATAAGAAAATTAGCATCCACTACTTTTCTTTAGTGACTGACGGAACCTGTAGCTGAACAGGTATTTACCATCATTAGTGTGCACAAATGTAATCCATAGCTGAATTCTTCTTTGTGATTAATAGTTTAATCCTGAAGTTTAAACTTGATATGAGACAGGAAATACAAGCTTCCCTGGCAGACCTGGAGCTGCATTTTGAAATTTCTATTATTCATCTTGGCTGCTGGTTTCTGATTACTGGCAGTGAAAAATGTTGAGAAAAAAATTAACGCATTCAAAACACAGCACGTGATCAAGAAAAAAAATGGACTAGAATATTTCTGGGCTGACTACTGAAAATCAGAAAAAAGGAGAAGAAATTGTGAGAATTGTGATACCAGCTAGATCACATCCTGTGGAGGCTTAGAAACTGTTCGGGACAATGTCATCCATCTGACTACTAGTATGTCAGGAAGAAAAAAAAATCTACCAAAAATCAGAGAAACTGAGAGAAAACCCAGACAATTTCCTACAGCAACGGAGGAAAGCGTCTGCCTGACGTGAAGTCAGGGAACGGTTAGGAGAGAAAAATTCTGATACCAGCTACATGTAGATCACTTTCTGTGGAGGTTTAGAAAATGTCAGCCATCTTTCTAGTAAATCTAACAAAAATCAGAAAAACTGGTAGAAAAACCCAGACAATTTCCTACAGCAACGGAGGAAAGCGTCTGCCTGACGTGAGGTCAGGGAAGCAGTGGTGTGATTTATAGACTAGGACTAATGAAGTAGTGAGGATTCCCCATCAAAAACCCATTGGAGGCTGGGTGTGACTGGGCACTGGGGCAGGACACACTACATAAAACATGCCTGCAAGAGGCTGAAGAGCTACCCTAGTTTTCAAGACATCCTTGGCCTTCTAGAAATGGTATTTTTCTCAGTGAAAAGCTAGGAGTAGAAGGAAAATTAGTGAAAAACTAGAGGAAAAACATTGGAGGCTGGGTGTGACTCTGGCACTGGGGCAGGACACACTCCATAAAACATGGCGGCTGCAGTCAGCCTAGTTCTGAGGACCTACTTCTAAAGACTTTCAGATTTCTCTTACAAAATATGGTATTCTTCTTAGTGAAAATCTAGAGAAAAACATTGGAGGCTGGGTGTGACTGGGCACTGGGACAGGACACACTCCATAAAACATGGAGGCTGCAGACAGCCTACTTCTCAAGACATCCTTGGCCTTCTTTTTCTTGGAATTTTTCTTGGTGAAAAACACATGTAGAAGGAAAAACATTGGGAAAGACACTGCAAGAAGTTGAACCCATCTAGTTATCAAGATATTGAGCCTTATTTCTTTTAGAAATGGTATTTTCTCAATAAAAAACTAGAAGCAATGTCAAGTATGTAAAACAATCCGAGAATAAAAGATATTTCGCCTTCTTTATTTGCTTCATTAATTATTTTTTACTAATGAAATGCCTTATCAAAAATTACAAGAAAGACATTGTATGTATGATGTAGTACTACAACTTACAAGACTGGGGACACATACTCAATAATTTAAAACATGGCTGCCATAACCTTCCAACATTTGGCCTTCCTTGTGCAATGTCTCAGAAATAAGGTGATCTTCTTCAACACGGTTATTCTAATGCTATAGGATCAATGCTGCTCACTTAGCATTTAAAAGGCTGCAGAAGTCAAAAGTCTTTAAGGTTGATATCTTAAGGCCTCTGGTTCTCCTTGGCCAGTGTCTTGGGAATAAGACAATTTTCTTGTAATTGTTGGTGGATAACAGATCAATAAACGGAATAGAATTTGGGCATACATTTGTGCCATGTTGCAAGCAATGAAGTTATGGCCTTCTGGGTTATAGAAAATGATTGGAAAATGGCAAGTTGACAACTAACAGAATACAGTAAGTAATCAGATACAAAAAATTATTTTGGGCACTGTTAAGTGTTATAATCAAAGGCCATATGGAATTATTTCTTTGTTACCTTCGCCAAGAAGGTTATGTTTTCAGAGGCGTTCGTGTATGTGTGTGTGTGTGTGTGTGTGTGTGTGTGTCTGTAAACACAATAACTTGAGAAGGCCTTGATGGATTGTCTTGATACTTGGTAGATGGGTAGGTCTTGATGAGACCTCAAAATGATTAGATTTTGGACCCCCTAGCGGCTTGTTATGGTACTGCAGCTGAACTTCCGGTTTTGATATCTCATGATCTAGACATG
>NW_017804609.1:624018-624619 GCF_001625305.1 Branchiostoma belcheri | reverse complement strand
GTCGTCTGTGTGTGTGTGTGTGTGTGTGTGTGTGTGTGTGTGTGTGTGTGTCTGTAAACACAATAACTTGAGAAGGCCTTGATGGATTGTCTTGATACTTAGTAGATGGGTAGGTCTTAATGAGACCTCAAAATGATTAGATTTTGGACCCCCTAGCGGCTTGTTATGGTACTGCAGCTGAACTTCCGGTTTTGATATCTCATGATCTAGACATGCTGGGGTGACGAAATTTGGATGGTAGGTAGCTCTTTTGCTGGGGAAAAAGTGACGTGAGTTTGGGCCCCCTAGTGGCTTGCTCTGGAACTGCAGGGATATATTCTTGAAAATATTCAAAAGGGGATAACTCAAGAACCAGTTACCGGATCGTCGTGATTTTTGGTATGTAGGTAGCTTACGCGATGCTTAATATAATTATGTGACAATTATGCAAATATGGATGTAATTTGCATAATTTATGGCGAAATTCTAGAAATCAGCTGCATTCCATGATAAGCTTGTGACATTGGTAATTGACAACGAGAGAAACACAGGCAGATATTGATTATGTTCATAATGACTTAATTTGCATAATTAATGAGAATTTTATAATTATGTAATGATA
>NW_017804609.1:621262-623998 GCF_001625305.1 Branchiostoma belcheri | reverse complement strand
CGTGCTATCTATACTCATTAGGAACCGTTTGTTACCTTCGCCAAGAAGGTTATGTTTTCAGTAGCGTTTGTCTGTTTGTCTGTCTGTTTGTCTGTGAACAGCATAACTCAAGAAGCTTACTATGCATTGTCATGAAACTTGGTAGGTAGGTAGGTCTTGATGAGACCTAGAAATGATTAGATTTTGGGCCCCCTGGCGGCTTTTGTTGGTACTGCAGCAGAACTTCCGGTTTTGATATCTCGCGATTTGGACATGTTAGGGTCATGAATTTTGGTTGGTAAATAGCTCTTGAGGTAGGGAAGATGTGACGTGAGTTTGGGCCCCCTAGTGGCTTGCTCTGGAACTGCAGGGATATATTCTTGAAAATATTCAAAAGGGGATAACTCAAGAACCAGTTAACGGATCGTCGTGATTTTTGGTATGCAGGTAGCTTACGCGATGCTTAATATAATTATGTGACAATTATGCAAATATGGATGTAATTTGCATAATTTATGGCGAAATTCTAGAAATCAGATGCATTCCATGATAAGCTTGTGACATTGGTAATTGACAACGAGAGAAACACAGGCAGATATTGATTATGTTAATAATGACTTAATTTGCATAATTAATGAGAAAATTTTATAATTATGTAATGATAACTGCCTGTAATTTCATACTTGTGGTATTTGAAAGTTAAGTTGAGGTGAACATCATTAAACATAATTTATTCAAATCAGGACCTCATTTGCATAATTTATTAGGAAATACTAGAATGCATTGTTTGTTATTATAAGACTCTTTTGGTTGAGATTATGATAAAATGATATGATTCATGAAAATTATGTTCCCATTTGAATAATCTAATTTATAATTTGTCAGTCATAAAGATAAACATCATTTGGCGAAGGTATGAGATCGGGGAACTCTAGTTATTTGTAAGATTTGGGCAAATATTTGTGTCATGCCAGCAGCAATGAAGTTATACCCTTCTGGGTTATAGAAAATGATTGGAAAATGGCAAGTTGATAACCAACAGAATACAGTAAGTAATCAGATACAAAAAAATAATATTTTAGCAATAGTAATGAAGTTATGGCCTTCTAGGTTATAGAAAATGATTGGAAAAATGGTAAGTTGACCTAACAAAGTACAGTAAGTAATCAGATACTAAAAAAAAATTCAGCAATAGCAATGAAGTTATAACCTTCTGGGTTATAGAAAATGATTGGAAAATGACCAGTTGATAACTAACAGAATATTAGTAACCAGATACATTTGTCCAAAAAATAATATTTTGGCACTGTTATAATCAATAACCACAGCAAATTATTTCCTTGTTTTTACAGTGAAAATATACCGTAGGAAGGAAAAGTTGAATATGGATGTATTCACTCCATTAAACTGAGTACACCAAGCTTGAATAAAAACTGATTGTTATGTTTTTTTCCAGTTAAAGTAAACAAATTTTCTAAACCTTCAGCACAAAGTTTGCCATTTGGCACTTAATTTATATTGTTAACTTTACAGGTTTAGGCAGTACAGGGAAGGTTTCAATCCAAGAACCAACAAAATAAATTGGTGTGGCCTGTGTAAAACTTGTGAAATAAAATCCCCCCAACACCCCTATCCCCCCCTTCACCTGTTATCAGAATGTGAGTGAGATGCTTATCTCTACTTAAGCCATTTTGACATGTCCAATTTTCACCCAACCATGGAACACAGCTACTGTCCACTTTCCCCCCTTCCTGTTCCCCACTTGTCAACCTGTTAGCCTCCGTAGCAGGCTTATAGAACTGGGGGTTTGGTCGTCTTTGGCTGTTTTCTGATTAGCCTCCGTAGCAGGCTTATAGAACTGGGGGTTTGGTGGTCTTCGGCTGTTTTCTGATTAGCCCAGTTCTAAATACAGGGGTAATTCAACCAGGCCGGCTATGTTGTCTACATGCAATCAGAAAATAGCACATAAAAGCTCCCAAAGACCCTGAAGACCCCCAAACCCCCAGTTTTTGGCATGCTATGGAGGCTACCCTGTTCCTTACTTGTCAATCTGACAGGTTTAAACTGTCCACACTCCCCTGATCCACCGAAAAATTACAATTTTCAGCCTGCCATTCAGATCAAAACTTTTACAGGGGGTGGAAATCCTTCCTGTTGTGTTTCTGTAATGCAGTAATGATAGGGTAAAAGTAGCCTCCATAGCATGCCAAAAACTGGGGGTTTGGGGGTCTTTAGGGTCTTTGGGAGCTTTTATGTGCTATTTTCTGACTGTATGTACTAAGTCTTGTACATAGAGAGTCAACATAGTCAGCCTGGTTGAATTACCCCCGTTTTTTTTAGAACTGGGCTAATCAGAAAACAGCCGAAGACCACCAAACCCCCAGTTCTATAAGCCTGCTACGGAGGCTAATCAGAAAACTGCCGAAGACCACCAAACCCCCAGTTCTATAAGCCTGCTACGGAGGCTAATCAGAAAACAGCCGAAGACAACCAAACCCCCAGTTCTATAAGCCTGCTACGGAGGCTAATCAGAAAACAGCCGAAGACCACCAAACCCCCAGTTCTATAAGCCTGCTATGGGGTCTATAAAGTACCCTCATATCAAATTTTAAGTCAGAGGTATCAACACGCAAGACTCCTTATGATTCCTTTTGAGACTTTGCTCAGGCAGACTGCCCTTAACTCTAGTCAGCTCAACAACAAAGAAATGACTCCAAAGTCCCCAACACAATGTTTGTCATTGACATGTGCGTGAAT
>NW_017804609.1:514550-621207 GCF_001625305.1 Branchiostoma belcheri | reverse complement strand
CCAGTTCTATAAGCCTCGCTACGGAGGCTAATCAGAAAACAGCCGAAGACCACCAAACCCCCAGTTCTATAAGCCTCGCTACGGAGGCTAATCAGAAAACAGCTGAAGACCACCAAACCCCCAGTTCTATAAGCCTGCTACGGAGGCTAATCAGAAAACAGCCGAAGACCACCAAACCCCCAGTTCTATAAGCCTGCTACGGAGGCTAGTCAGAAAACAGCCGAAGACCACCAAACCCCCAGTTCTATAAGCCTGGTACGGAGGCTAATCAGAAAACAGCCGAAGACCACCAAACCCCCAGTTCTATAAACCTGCTACGGAGGCTACAGGGGACCCACATAGCCTCTGCTGGGTTGACTGCCCACATTATGTGTGTTCACGGCATGTCAAAGAACTAGGATAAACACATGGGGGAAGGCGGGTCCCTTTCTAAAACACCCCGAGAAAATACCGACCCGCAGAAATCAAGAAGAAATCCGGGCGCCGCAAATTTCCTACCGACGAAATCACGGACGCACGTTCGCCCCGTAATAACCAGTTAATTTGACAGGAGGCATTTGGTCGACCTTTGACCTGCATTTTCCCCAAATTACAGCCTTCCTCCGACTGGTAAGGTTGGGTAAACACACGCCTGCAGCAGGACATTCCTCAGGCTGGCTCGGCCCAGGTTACATACAGAAGGCAGGGATTGAAATTCAGTTTTGGGGAATAGGTGGGGGCCTGCAAGCCTTATTCGTAAGGCGTAATCAGGCCTTTTTAGTCTTCGTAATCCGTATGTTGTCACCCAAAAAATCAACGTAATTTGTAAATTACTTTAGCCGCAAAGCATAAAGTCATAGTCAGCTGAGACTTAAATGTAATTCGTAATTGGCGGCAAAAATTTTGCGTAATTCGTAATCACTAACCCCCATGCAGGCCCTCATTCAGTTTTCGGAATAGGTGTACTGGTGCACCCAACCTAAAACATTAGGTACACAAAAAATTTTGGGGGTGCACCATATAAGATCAGATAAGAAGAAAGTGAGCAAAAACTACAGTATTATGTTTCAATTCTAAGGAAAAGCACTATAACAATGATTTGATTATTTTTCTGACACTTAGATGTTAAGAATATGCTATAATATAGTATTACTACTATACATTTAACATCTTTATACATACGTAAACCTACAAAAATATTTGGGTGCACCCGCAGAAAATAATTGGGTGCACAGCTCTAAATTTGGGTTCACTACACTAAGGTGAACACATGCACCCAGTATTTCCAGCCCTGATACTACTATACATTTTTACATACGTAAACCTACAAAAATATTTAGGTGCACTGGTGCAACCACAGAAAAGAATTGGGTGCACAGGTCCAATTTTTCCCATGTACCCAGTATTTCCAGCCCTGTATAGGCAGAGAAGCCTACATACACTACAGTACACACAACCTACACATACATGTATCCCCCTCCCCTCCCCCACACACACATATACATACATACATACACCCTGACCTCACTTCAACTGGGGGACTCTTCAAAGCGTAATCAGTACTGGTTACAGCGCTTGCAAGGACCCGGGTGGGTCTTCACGATCACCCGGTTACAGAATCAGGGGGCACAATATTGGGGAGTTCCCTTCTTGTAGGCTGTACTGTATAAACGCTCATGTACATATAACACTACTGTATAACAGGCAGGAATTCTAGCAGCACTGCTTCTAAGGTGGGGGGTACAGAAAGGGTGTTGAAGACAAGATTACATGGTGGTTATAATGAGCTGTAAGCACCTCTCTGTAAGATTGGGTAGCCTCCATAGCATGCCAAAAACTGGGGGTCTTCAGGAGCTTTTATGTGCTATTTTCTGATTGCATATAGACAACATAGCCGGCCTGGTTGAATTACCCCCGAGGGCTAATCAGAAAACAGCCGAAAACAGCCAAACCCCAGTTCTATAAGCTTGCTACGGAGGCTAAACTAAAGATTGTGTATGTAACATAATGTATGAAGTATAAGCCTTACCTGGTGAGGTTTGTGTGATGAGTATGAATACCCAGGGTAGTAGTACACCATCGGAGAATACATAGGTTCCCGAATTCGCATGTTCGCGAGGCAAAAAACACCAGCAACACAAGCTGTGAGGGGGACCGAGTAGCGTTCCAATGGGGAGTGTACAGTACAGTTGCAGCAATCCCTCCCTCTCTGACAGTACTGGCCAGCCACTAACACTGTGTATGGACTGGGGAGGGAGTATCCACTAGTACTGCTTGCCTTGGGGCTATGTCAACAAGCCCAGCGCATCATCGGGCTGTGCTGATTGCTATCTCAGGGAAACCCTCCAATAGCAAGCAGGACTGCCGGTTAGCTACACAATAGGAGGTGGGAGGGTCCCCGGCGGTAATGCCTGATAGATAGAACTCACACACACAGACACTACTGTATCTCTTAATACGTTTAGGTGTATATACTGTACGTACTGCGCACTAGCATACAGCTGGGGGTATATGGATGGATGGGAGGATAGATACACACACATACCATAGACCAGGGGGCTGCACAGTACATAAATCAAACAGCCCAGTTTCAACACACTATTGGGTAAGCTTGTATGGAAATCCTGGCAATTTTTGCATTCCAGCCTGCCAGCCCCGGGCTGGCCCATTCTTGTACAGAGGGGGTTTTGAGCGTGAAGGAATTTTGTACACAGTGCTTGCAAGGTTGGAGTTTAATTTAATTTGTGGGGCGAGGGTTGATTCAGTAAGCTGGGCTAATAGAGGGGAATCCAGGGCGAGGCAAGCAGTGTAATTATCCCATGAAGAAATCTGGGTGCCAGGGAGCCTACACCAGAACCAGTGGGCCAGACCGTGACTGATCCTAATCCAAACTCACGCCTGATCAAATTTCCACCCCTGTCAGGGAAAGGTGCAGGGAGGAAGGGGCTTGACAGACTACAGCCTGGTGTGGGGACAGTAGCCTCTAACAGGCTTCCAGAGGTGGCTGGAATGAGTAGAAAATGGCCTCCCGAAGCCTGGTAGAGGCTGTAAGGAGGGGAGAGGTAGCCTGGATGCATATGCCAGGCACAAGAGTTAGCCAGGTTTAGGGTCTAACTGAGGGGACTGTGGCATTATTTCCTTGGTGGTATGTACGTCCTAGAAACAGTCTGGCCCCCAGGCTAGCCCTGTAGCTGAGGAACTGGAATCTTTAAGCCCTGGAAACTGTCTGACACCCAGGCTAGAGGAAGGAAGAAGTCTTAGATATTTCTAAGGAGGGAGATGTCCTTAGGAAATGTATCTGAGATGATCAAATTTCCACCGGTCATGGAAAGATGTAAGGAGATGTCTTATAGTTATAGGATTGGAGAAGTCTAAGAATTTTCTAAGGAGGGAAATGTGCTTAGGTATCATCAGTTGAAGATTATAAAAATTTCAACCCTGTCAGGATGGGGTACTGGGAAGTGTATGGATCTTGGATGAGGAGGAAAGTCTAAGATATGCGATAGGGATAATAGAAGATGTCTTTGATAAAATATTGACCAGATTTCCAATCTTGTCAGGAAATGAGGAAAGGGTCTGATATTTGGCTGCAGGCTGGTGACTTTTCTTGGGAAATGTTTTACATTTGTTATAAGCAGTTGTGCTAAGGAGATGACTTAGGGATGATTAAACTTCCAACCATCTAAGGAGAAGGTGTATAGAGGAAGATGCCAGGCAACCTTCAAGCTGGTGACTTTTTCTTGGGAAATCTGTTAGATGTTTTATATAAGGAGTTACATGTATGTCTTGGAGAATATCAAATTTCTAACCATGTCAAGACTAGGGAGGAAAGAAGGGGTCTCACATTAGCCAAAGAATTAGGACTTTTCTTGGAAAATGCCTTGGATCTTTAAAGGAGGAGAGAGTAGTCTTAAAACTGCTTTAAGGGAAGGAAGATAGAAGTCTTAAATATGTTAGAACCAGGTAAGGGTACAGCGAGAAAGGGGCCTGACAAGCTTCAGACTCAAGACATTTCTTGGAAGAACTCTTAGATGTTGTACAAGTCCTTGAGTGTGCAGTAAGTGCCCATCCCCTTCCCTGAGTACCACAGAAGACCAAACTACGACCCTGTTGGTCTGTTTTCTCACAAGGTTGGCGCCGAGAAGGGCTGACTAAACTTCTACACGTTCGGAGAAGTGAGCCACTTCAGGTAATCCTGTCCCAGGGCTTTCTCCTAACTCTGACATTTCCTCATGTGGAGGAATCTGCTAGCTATGCTTGAAATTGAATCAAAGTGAATTCCAACATTCCTATATCTTCAGCAAAAAACACATCACTCACAAGTCATAATCTTGAAATGCTACCATATTTAACCAGAAGAAGCCTCTCTGAACCTTTGAGGGCAACAACTGAATGTTACAATCATGTTACATGTACATGTTCCTCAAGTCCAGTCTTAGCCATCTTTTCTTCAAAAACTGACTTACGACCATACAAATCCCCCACAGGTGTCTCTGGCCTCCTAACATTGTCACAGTTTACTTACTACCAAACATGCACTGCTCTGCAATATTCACCCAGTATTTTCAGCCCTGCATTTGCTTACAGCATTATAATGTTTTTGTTTTTTTTGAGAACCTACAAATCAAACCGGTGTGGCATGATAGGAGAAATTACGACCATACAAATCCCCCACAGGTGTTGCTGACCTTCTTACATGTCACAGTTCACTTCCACCCAAACATGCACTGCTCTGCAATATTCACTCAGTATTCCCAGCCCTACATTAGCTTACGACGTTACATTGTTTTTATTTCCAGTTAAACATACTTTCTTTTTCAAGTACCAACAAATTAAATTTCTGTGGAATAAGAAGAATCTACGAAGGCACAAAACACCTACAGGTGTTGCTGGCTTACTAGAACATGTCACAGTTCACTGCCACCCAAACACGCACCTATGCGCACATACCAGCCTGGCTCTGAGCCCTCTACCTGTTCCACTTGCTGAACCCAGCACACCTACATACATGCATATGCTTAGTAAGTTATGATGTTACATGGCCCTGATGTCCAGTCCCCACTACCACATACTGTGGCCTTACCAATTTATTTCCTTGCTTTTCAGGCATTTAAATGTGAAAATACAGACATCATACTATTCATAGAAGCAGAGGACAGGGGGGAAACTTGAATATGACTCAGTGTCCCAAAACATAATACTGGTCCTCAGGCCTTGTTTTTATTTGTCTTTTTCCCTGTTAAGCATAGTCTCTCTTCGAGAACCAACAAACTAAATTGGTGTGGCCTGACAGGAGAAATTACGACAGCACAAATCACCTAGCCTCTACCAGGCTTCGGGAGGCGGCAAACTGTACTCTCTCTCGTGGACCAACTCTCCCAGCATGCTAATATCTCTTTATTTCAGTATTTGGCCGATTTCTACTCTTTCAGCCGCCTCCCGAAGCCTGGTAGAGGCTACGAATCCCCCACAGGTGCCTCAGCCTGCTTACATGTCACAGTTCACTTCCACTCTAACACACATACCTGCCCAGCTAGCTCTGAGCCCTCTACGTGTTCCAGTCGCTGAACCTTACAGCACACCTACATGCCAGGCCGACCCACAAGCCCCCGTTTCTATGACAAAAGCACAAAGCCTCGCTATTACGATCCCCCCTCCTCTTTCAGGCCGTGTTTACTAGAGGGACCCGGTGAGTATCGGTTTACCCGACCCCCATCCCTGTCCAGTTGGCCGTGGTAATCCCGACATTAGAGGCTCTTGAGCCGGCGTGAAAGGGCCATTCAGCGGGCACAAGGGGCGATACACCAGTCACTCGGACGGGCACTTCATGCCTGCACCTTACACAAACGATCGTACAAGCTGGAAAACTTGGATGACGTCTTAAACATGCTGAGAAAGTGACTCAAGCAGTCACTTCAAGCCTGCACCTCACTCAAACTTCTTGTGCTTCAATTGTACAAGTTGTCTTTGCTGCAAAACTACTAGGGTGTCTTACTCAATGTCCTTTTGCTGAAGACCTACATTGTAAGCAAAGCCACAACAACTCCAGCAGTCACTCCAACTTGCTATGCCAATGGTCTATTGTACTAGCAGCTGAAATAAAAGATGACTTTGTAGCTGTCATACTTAAAATTGTCTTCAAGGCTGCTTTGTACAGTTTAAGGAAGAATTAAAAGCAGCCACAATGACTTACATGACTTAAACGTAAATGTAACTTCCTTGTCTCAAACTCTTAACAATTACTGAGTGTCTTTCTGTTGTCTTACTACTTTCACAAAATGTCTGATCGATGAGTTGCCGTCTTGACTTGGCATGCTAGTCCCAGTGTTACACACTACTGCTCTGTCTGCTCACAAGGAAAAATTAAGACTTAGTCTTAAAGCCACGGTGAGTGAATGCCTTAGTCCATGTCTCAGGCGATTTGCAGGAGAATTAGGCGAAGTCACGATAATTGGACGTCTTAATCACCGTATTACACACTTAGGCCACACCAATTAAATTTGTTGTTTCTCAGATTTTTTCCAGAAAAAAACAACAGGCACCCCATGATAGCCAGAAATGTTACGATATGAGCCATGAATTCAACATACCAGGCTGGTTTATAATTAAAACAATACATTTTGAACTTTTGAGGAAACAAAGTTGCATTGTTACATTGAAAAACTTTAACAACTAGGAAGAAAAGGACTTTCTTCAACCAATGGGGCCAAAGCATGTCTTTTATTGAGCATTTTGTAGTTGATTCAGAACCTAAAATCTTTTTCTTTTTTTTGCAAATCAGAAAAAAATGGACAGGGTGAATCCGGGAAACAACAAATTAAATTGGTGTAGCCTAATCGCTGTATTACACACTCAGCTGCAGAATTAGGTGAAGCCTTTTTGAGCTGACTTTAAATCTGATGTACAAAGATAAACATCCTCTGTTGTTTGTCCAAAACACACGAACGTCGCATTATTTTTGGCAAAGACTTTTGCGCGCTGGCTTGACTTTTAAATCCCTGCCTCTATAATTCTGGGTGGCAGGGCCACGCCAATATTTAATTAGTTGATCCACAGATTTAAAATGAACATGCAACACTGGAAAAACGTAATGAAAGCAACACCTGAAGACCAGGTTCATGCTTTGGTGCTCTCAATTTTCTGGAGTGAATAAAGTCAAGTTTTCCTTCTCAGCCCTTATGATATCAGCTTGCAATATTTTCACCTGAAATGTCCAAAATAAATTGCTTGCCCAAATTTTAGAGACTTCAGTCACAAAAACAGCATCAACCAGTGAATCAGTTTGAATTTTTTCCCAAACAACACTTGACGTCAAGAAGACAAAGCATTTTTTTCATGAAATATGTTCCTGTCTGTTGTAAGCCACACATACACGTAGATGACAACACGACCTGCTAGACCCAGAGGTACTTACTAACACCATACTTACATACAGAAGGTCACTCCTACATAGACCGGCCTAATGGAGTCTTGTTCCCGGGATAGAACCCGACCTTGACCTCTGACCTTAAGCTTGTTCCCAGAGTGCCCCACAACCTTGGCCTCTGACCCTATAAGGCTACCTTTGGTTACGCCTGACTCCCACCTTCAGTTTGCCAAAGTGGTTATTTCTCAAGGGCGACTGCGGAAGGCTCTGTTGCCATGGCAATGACAGCTGTCATCTTTCTTGTGTGCGTGACCTTGGGAGATTATTCTCCTGTGACCTTGGGAACACCTCCACTACAGTCTCAAGTTTCAGGCTGGGAAGTTGACTGTAACAGTATTTATCTGTCAAGTTTTAACAGCTGGTTAGCTCTATTCAACTCAGTCTGTTAAGTTATATTATACAGAAATGGAAAAAAGGTATTGCTGAATTTCTTAGGTGTAGGCCTACCCCCTTTACAGAAAAAAATTGTCAGTCACAAAAATTAAAAATGCACTTTTCTTCCTATTTTTCCTATTATTATGGTGTGGTGTGGTCAAAGTAAAAAACTCAAACCAAAACATACATGCATGTGATCTCCAAGGAGTAGATAATATTTTAGAAGATGCAATCCAAAAAGAATTGCAGTAATTTCATTGAATAAATCTGGAGCCCAGAAGCCGCCACACAGAAGCCGCCACACCAACGCTACAGAAGCCGCCGCACAAACGTAACCTTACAGAAGCCGCTACACAAACGTTACATGTGTCAATTATCATGTCAACAACACTTGCGTGTCAGCAGGGTCCAGGGTGTGACAAATACACACGGTCAGGACTAATTTGGGCAGATGGACCCGGGCTTCCTACAGCCCAAAATACTCAGGATGTCACCTCAGTCAGGACAAGACTTCTTATTCTGTCCTCAAATGTCTTGGTAAATCTTAAGGTTCCCTCAAGAAGGTGTAATGTCTTAAGAAACTTAGAATTTGGGCAGATGGACCGGGGCTTCCTACAGCCCAAAATACTCAGGATGTCACCTCACTCAGCACAAGACGTCTTACTCTGTCCTCAGATGTCTTGGAATGGACGGGAAGATCTTAACGTTCCCTCAAGCTAGAGGGTGTAATGTCTCAAGAAACTTAGAATTTGAGCAGATGTACCCGGGGTGTTTCTTGCCCAAAATACTCAAGATGTCACCTCAGTCAGGACAAGACACCTTAACACTGTCCTCACATGTCTTGGAATGGACAGGAAGATCTTAAGGTCCCCTCATGAGGGTGTATTGTCTTAAGAAACTTAGAAAATTCTAAGATATTTTAAAGTGATTATGAACATAGATTGAAATGTAATTGCCAACACAAAATTATGTTGGCAATTACAGTTCAATCATGTTCATATTGACTTCTACCAACACAGATGAACTTTCAAGATAATAATTAAATATGAGTGTAATTGGGTTCGATGAAGTGAACTTACCCAGTTCAGTGCACTTGTACAGTATGAAATGGACTGAAACTTACCAGTACTTCATGTGAGGCATGGCAGACCACATAATTACTGACCAATTATCAAAATCATTCGTTAAGAGTAAGATACAGTCTGCCAGTGTTTCTAACATGAGTTACAGCAGACAGACATGTGTACTGTGCCATGTTTGAGCTATTGCGCTGCAAGGCATATCTGAACTTATGGATGTGTGATCATGAAAAGGACTGTAAGTTACTTAGTATAACTCCTACCAGTTAGTATGCAAAAAGCTAGAATAGGAAAACATTGCAAGGATTTACAAAGAAACTCTGACAGCTGAAGCTGCTCACAGGGAAGAGGACACAGTGGAACTAAACAAAGAAAGACTATGGGGCATACCATAATGGTATGTGTGATCATAGAAAGGTGTGGTTCTCAAACATGTATTGAGACCATCAAAAGGACTAGAAGTCCTACCAGTTAGTGTGCTTAAAGCTAGAAAAGGAAGACATTGTGCAAATCTACAAAGTGCCCATAAGACAGACCTCAAAACTACTAAGGAATATGAAAGATCTGCAAAGACATGACAAGACCTGCAGTTCCTACAATGGTCACTGGGGGAGATACTGACTGGTCAACATCTAGGGCACAAAAAAAGGGAAACACATGTATAGGATGTACATACATGCATATTCTAACCTTCATCAAAATTAGCCTTCACCAGGCCTTTCTACAGGAATACGGATCGTAGAATTCGGCAAAAACGAGAGTAAAATTGGCCAAGGGAGTCTGGCCGCGGGGAGGTAGTTTCCTTCCCTCCGAAGCTGCGCAGAATAGTCAAACCCCAAGGTGGCCAAACTCCCCTGGCAAATATTCTCCTATAAATAGCCACCTTCATTGACATCTTCTTTTTCTTAAACGTCAAGGCAACAAAACCTTGTCCCTACCAGAGTTGTTCCTTAATAATTTTTGTCTAGAACAGAAAAGCGAGATTGTGTTCCTACCATGTAACTGGGACTGTAAGAGCGGGTAGACCCCCAAACGTCCAAAATCTGAAAAACAAAAAGGTGACGATTACAAAAAAATCAACGAGAAAGTTGTAACAAAAAACCTACCATTAATAACCATAGGGTCTTTTGAACCTCTGGGATTAAATGTATTATATGTTAGCCTAAAACGAAGAAGAAACAACCAAGTTATCATATCAACCGAAAGGTTCATCCTACCTCAAAACTAT
The DNA here is from genome assembly GCF_001625305.1 of Branchiostoma belcheri. Taxonomy (NCBI): domain Eukaryota; kingdom Metazoa; phylum Chordata; class Leptocardii; order Amphioxiformes; family Branchiostomatidae; genus Branchiostoma; species Branchiostoma belcheri. The sequence continues at coordinate 611,120 of NW_017804609.1, read as the reverse complement.
CCTGCAATATTGGACGTAACTACACTTTCTTAGAGCTAGACATGTTTTGTCAGCACGTGGCACAGCAGCTTTATTACACTGAAAGACCTCTCACACCTATCCTTTCATCATGAATGAATGTATGAAGCTTCATTTAGGTGTCTTGCACTTTATATGCCCAGCCTGTGTGGGCTTATACCACAGCAGAAGAAAATACAGAATAGATGATACATAAATTAAGGGTACAGAGGTACAGACTGACACAATCAACCAGTACTGAACTAGTTCTAGGAAATCTGACGGCTGAAAACATCCTAACCAAACCCAGAACCTCCCAGCCTGGTCCTGACTCTAGGACTGAATCAATTCTATTTCTTTCCCAGTTTGTCATCGTTAAAGCCAGACTCTGTCAGATCAGATTGGTCAGGGCTTCGCTCTCGGGCCAGGTTAGGCCTAGGTAAAAATGTTGTGTTTTCTGTTTAAGTCCTGAAAAAATTAGGGTTCATTATCTTTTTTTTGCTTTTGTTTTTATTAGACTTTGGCAATCTCTACTGATTTAACTTAGTAGTAAAACATGGAGGACACTTTCTCAATGTCAGTGTAAGAAAACTGATTGTACAATGTTTCATCACTCGGGAGGCATGTGTCAGCTCAAAAAATTTATGTCCCTTGCAGGGGTCCACATAAAGAAGGCTGGGGTTGGCAGTTTTTTATAGGGTTGGTCAGGAGACTGGAAACACAACATTTTTGCTAGGCCTAGATGGAAAAACTGTAACAACTCTGAAAAGAAGGGACTTCCTTTAACTGTTGGGGCCCAAAAAATAGCGTTTTGGACTTGATTCAGAGGCTGAAATGTTTTTTTTTTTTGCAAATCAGAAAAAAAATGAAGCGAGCGAATCTTTGAACCTGAAGTAAATTGGTGTGGCCTTAGACTAAAGTTAGAGCCAGACTCTGTCAGCTCTGATCATTCGAGGCTTCGCTCTCGGACCAGGTTATTGATCAGGTGACCTGCGGCCTATTTGCCGTGTCGCGGGGACAATCGGACTCATCTGCTCACGAGTCGCGCCGCAAAACGAACTCATCAGTCACGGAGGGCAAGGCTGTCTGGTGGTCAGGGTCGTTGACTTTTAGAATCTGAAGGTTCTTAGCAGGCAAGGTGGTCTTTCAAATTTCAACTTAATTTATTCCGTTAACTTTGCAGAAGTAACATGACAAAATGCACGAGTCGCCGCGCCAAACAAACTCATCAGTCATGGAGGGGGGGTGGGGGGTGGAAGGCTAGGGTCATTGACTTACAATTTGAAGGATCTAGGTTCCTTCTGAATTTGAACGTTGTTGGCAGGCCTTTCAACATCCATCTACTTTGCAGAAGTATCGGTACATGTATGACAGTAACCTTCTGAACTGCTTTAATTTGATTTTACACAGAAAGCACACAATATGTAGATAGAACATGATCTATGACACAGCCTGGTCAAGGAACATTGACTTGGAATATAAAGGTTCTGGGTTCGAATCCCAGGCAGGCCCCACTGTTGTTACCTTGTTACTATCATGATCTAAAGGACTCATGAAAGAATAAGTAAAACTGTTTTCCATAAAACAACAATGTTACGTCTTTTCTATCTCTCCAGTCCAAGGAACTTCTTACATGTACTGAAGTGCATGTAAGATACATCCACAAAACATCCCACCTGCTGCACAACTATAACTACAGACCACAACGTCATTGTCCAATCGTAATCTTTTATTATAGAATATTCAGGCCTTCCTACTTTAATTTGCTTTAATATTTTATGTCCCAACAAAATGAAGTACGTAAAGTCATCCCCAGAAGCAGACTACTTCCCATTCCTGTCTTTACTGGTGACTTTAAATGTGTCTGTATCTGTCTGAAATGTAAAATTAAACACACTGTAAAAAGAAGAACTAGTTTTAACATGGAGCCCTTATCTATATTCTATAAGTTCAGGTCAGGGGTACAATATATTATGTTCTAAAATGTAATGCGTCTAGAGTTTAATACTAACTGGTACAGCAGTGTAATTCCTTTTGTTATTGGCTACTCTCAATGTAAAATTAAACACACGATAAAAAAAAAGTACAATTGTTGACCTACAGTTGTCATTCTATAATCTAGAAGTATATATTAGATGCATGATATTAGACAAATAAAGAAAAAAGATTCAATATGTACAAAATGTACAAAATGTAATAATACCTACTGGTAAAGCAGTATACTCCTTTGCGATATTGGCTCTTATTCAAAGTTAAACACAGTAAAAAGAACAAGTAGTCGGTAGTGTTGAGCTAGAGCCATTCTACATTCTAGCCAGAGGTTTAATATTAAATATCCCCAAAAGTAGTCAAATGTAATATATATACTACTGGTATATCGGCACATTCCTCTGTGATATTGGCCCTTATCGATGTTAAATTAAACCCACAGTAAAGAGAACATGAGTGCTGACCTTGGGCGCCCCAGCCCAAACACATTTGACCTTCAGGATCAGCCATGTTGACATTCCAGAGTTTCAAGAGTGTCGGCAAATATGACAGGCAGGGGTGTTATCATGTTTAACAAACTGAACAAACACTACAGTTTCTGGGGACACTGTAATGTGGTAACCTGTTTCTTCTAATGTTTGCTTTAAAAATGTGTATCTAAGAAAAGTTTACTTTGAAAATATTAATTTCTAAAAAGACAATATGTGTATACTGATTCATGATTGTAAAAGTTTTACGAAAGAAAGCTTTTCTAAGAAATGACATACTGCCTTGGCTTGGCCCTCTCTACTACAGTTTTGTCATTTCTCACACGCCTTTTCATAAACAGTACTTGGTATCAAGAAACAGCACTTAGAACTGTATTTTTTTATTACCTGGAAAGCCCAATACGTAAGCTCTTAAGATCAAAGCCCATCTACTGTATACTTTGCTATATTGTAAAACAACAAACTACCTTGCCACAGCCCTCTCTACTGGAGTTTTGCCATCTCTGAGCACACTGACTGTTTGTGTAAGGCCCTCGCCATGTTTGTGCCTGTAGATAACCCCCCTTTCTTTATTACCCAGCCTCGGAAAGACAAACTTACACAAACCGACACACAAGATAACAACAGCCAGCCAAAACAACCAGCACAAAAGTCTTCTGACTAATTAAACCAGCGCAGATGTTAACGAGACAGAGGGCTTAAGTGCTGATTACATATCGCTAATTGATTAATTAGCTTTCACGATGTTTTTAACTTTCAAAGTGTTTATGTAAATTTGCATGTGTTTCAAAGGCTAGAGAACTATATCTAGTAGTACGGCTTCATATTTGAATGGTCAGGGCACGCAGACTTGCCAATTCACATTTTCCAAAATAAAGTAACGCAAGCATTTAAGGGGGCCTGCAATCCCTTTTTCGTAAGGCGTAATCTGGCCTTTTTAGTCTTCGTAATCTGTATGTAGGCAGCCTCCCCAAAAATCAACGTAATTCGTAATAGTACATTAGCCACAAAGCATAAAGTTGTAATCAGCTCTGAGAATTTAACATAATTCGTAATAGGCGGCGAAAATTTTGCGTAATTCGTAATCACTACCCCCCCTTGCAGGCCCTCCCTTAAGTTAAAAGCAGTAAGCAAGTAAGCACTACCGGTACTTGTACTAACGTAATTCAAACTATGGTAGAATCAATCACTAGAGCAATAATAGCCCCTACAGCAGTTCACTGATACCTTGGTATGTTAAGGGTTAAGCCCAAACAGGTGGCCGTTGTGGATTGCTGCTGACCCATGCATGTATTTACACAAAAGACGGTATCAGAACACAGGTCTTCTGTATCAGTGTGGGAACAATATACCACACTGTGCAGGGGCTCCCTCTAGCAGCGAGGGTGGGCACTGCAGTTTGGATTGCTCTATGTGAGAGGTGATTTTCTATCATGAATCATGTCTATATATTGAGTTATGGTTTCTATTTGGGACCAAGAATTGGGGTAGATAAACAGGGGTGTGAGTGAAAATATTGCTACTATTTCAGATTGTGTCATAATTATGTGACTGAGAGAAAATATTGTTGCTATCTTAAATAGATTGTGTCATATGTTAAGTTCTGTCATCATTTATCCATTGACTTATTTTGAGAAACAAGTAGATTGTGGAGACCATATATATAGGTACACACAAATACAACTGCCTATAAAAGTGTTAATATACAGAACAGATGAGTGCCAATAATTGTGTAAAATCTACTAACTGATTGTCACATATATAAGCCTTTAGGCTTGACTTAAGGTTTCATTTTGAGTTAAACCAAGCACAAGATTTTACGATGCTGGGCCAACTGAAACAGATTATTGCACAGTTGGGCTCTGGCCACAAGTTTGACACTGATGCTACCAGATGGATGATTTTTCTTTGTCTCTTTGTGGGCAGAAATTACGATACAAATCAATGAATTATCTCAGCATTCTTTTCTTTTCCAGTCCTTATGAGGTTACCTAAAAATGAAATTGATTTCTGTTGCTTTTAAGGCTTTGAAGATAATGCAAAAGTACAAAAGTACAAGTTCCATCATACTTGTACATGTAATTTTTGATAGGTAAACCTACAGTCAAACAGGTGCAGTCAAACCTCTGCATAAGAACCACCTGGTCATTGTAACTACTATTTGGTGGACCCTTAGACAATTTTCTCAAGTATCACTAGTCTTGAAGATTCCTGCCCACATAGACCAGATATTAACAGTCCCTCAGTGTCTTTTTCTGCAGGTTGACAGTACACTGTTTGTTTCTTTCTTGATATAATATGTACTTACCGGCAGCTGGTATCTGCTGTAGTCTGACCTGGAATATCTAAGCACTGTACATTGTCTGTTTGTTTACTTACCTGCTGTAGTGAGTATCTAAGTGCTATACATGTTTGTTTATTTGTTTGTTTGTTTGTTTACTTACCGGAGGCTGGTAACCGCTGTAGTGAGGCCCGCTGTATCTAGGAGCTCCCACAGGAAAGCGATACTGCCCCGCCCATCCTGCAGCAGCTGATGGAGCCTGTTTGTTTGTTTGTTTGTTTACTTACCGGAGGCTGGTAGCCGCTGTAGTGAGGCCCCGAGTATCTAGGAGCTCCCACAGGAAAGCGGTACATTGTTTGTTGTTTTGTATTTGTTTGTTTGTTTACTTCCTAATTAATTTTTTAAATAATTTTTGGAGTCCACAGAGGGGCGTACCCAAAGGAGTCACTCACTTACATACTGGCCCATATAAATACGCACAGACACCTACAGATTCTCTTTTTTTCCCCGTACTATCCCACAGTGGAACTCCTTACCCGCTGGCGGCCTGCCCGCCCTAACCTGGACCTCCTTTCCTTAACGGCACCCCTTGCGTTTTTTTTTGGGGGGGGTACCTAAGAAGAAGAAAACTTACCGGAGGCTGATACCCGCTGTAGTGAGGCCCGGAGTATCTAGGAGCTCCCACAGGAAAGCGATACTGCCCCGCCCATCCTGCAGCAGCTGATGGAGCCTGTCCGCTGTACGGCTGCCCGATGTTCGGTGACATGCGCTTGGACGTGTAGACTCTGGGAGACTGGGGGGAAACAGAAAAACAACTGTTAGGGAAGCAGTACATTGCTTGTTTGCTTGTTTGTTTGTTTGAGGCGGCTGATGGTGCCTGTCCGCTGTACGGCTGCCCGATGTTCGGTGACATGCGCTTGGACGTGTACACTCGGGGAGACTGGGGATAACAAGGAAAAACAGTATAAACCTAATGTACACTTGAAAAATAGAAATGGTATAGAATGTGTACAGAAACAGAAGCGGTGGCTGATATCCGCTGTAGTGAGACCTGGAGTATCTAGGAGAAGCAGAACATTGTTTGCTTGTTTGTGTGTTTGTTTGTCTGCTGTAGGGCTGACCGATGTTCGGTGACATACGCTTGCTGGTGTACACTCTGGGAGACTGTAGAAAATACAGAAACAACAACATAGGAGTTCCCACAGGGAAGCAGTACATTGTTTGTTTGTTTGTTTGTTTCTTTGCGGCTGATGGTGCCTGTCCGCTGTACGGCTGCCCGATGTTTGGTGACATGCGCTTGCTCGTGTAGACTCGGGGAGACTGTGGGGAAAAAACAAAGACTGTATCAAACATGTGTGTACTGGAACAGAAATGGTATCAAAAAATCAATTAAAAACTTGGCCCAAACTAAATACATGTACAAATGCTAACAAGAAACGTTTTATCACCAAGTCTCATCAATGGAATGCTTTGATTTTCTTAAATGACATGGATTTTTATTTTTGTGTTCTGATTATGTATGGTTTGTATCATATTCATATCTATTATTGTTATTTTGTGGCCATCTTGCGTTTTGTATGTGTGGACCACGGGGAAGCTAATTACGTTTGTACTTAGCACGTAATTTGAAATTTGACCACTAGCTTTTACAGTAACGTACTGTGCAACAATATGGGCTGTAACCTACATGTAGTTTACCAATCATTTACTAACAGGTAGCTAAAGTCACACCTGTGACCCTGTCTACTCTTACACCTGTTGGGTCTGACACCTGTCCTGCGTTGCACTTGTCTAGCCTTACACCTGTTGGGTTTTACACCTGTCCTGACACCTGTTGTGTCTGACACCTGTGCCCACAGACAGACAGGTATGTTTGAGGAGGGATTAGTCCCCTGTTTGCAGAGTACTAAACTGTGTCAGACATGTTGACTTAATGTCGCAGTGCTGCATGGTTCTTGTGAGACACAGTTGCTCTGTCCTCTTTGAGGAGAATTTTTTTTATTTACGTCAATTTTCACCTCAAAACAAGGTTCAAAACACATGCGTTGGGTTACATTAAGGAATAGTGGAGACAGATGTTTGTTCACCCTAGACTTGAAAAGTTTAAGGTTGTACCCATTTGGAAAATCACAAGGAAGCTTGTTCCATAGTGATGTAGTTCTAGGAAAGAAGCTTTCAGCATGGAACTTGCAATAACTAAAATGACACACACAGACAAGAACCATATGCCAACGTTCATTTTGTTATATGTGTGTATTTGAAATAACATTTATGTTTAAGGATATATATTTATGGATTTCTTAGAACTTCAATCATATATCCTGTACCTTGTTATGTTTTGCCTCTGACTTCTTCCCTCATGACCTCAACAAATATTTTATGAATAAACAAAAGCTGAAAAAAAAACCTGTTCAGAAATAAAATTCAAACACAAACTCTGCTATACAATATCGACAGAAGGCATAATGTATAGTGTAAGGCAAACATTGTATAATGCTACTATATCTAGTACCATCTATACATGTATGTAGATTGTAATATTGATTGAAGACTTTATAATGCATAATGAGTAAGGCAAACTATTATATAGTATTATGCAAGACTACAGGCAAGTCAATCTAGCAGATTCTATTATACAAATTGAAGAGGCAAGGCATTGTATAAGTCTACTGTCTAGTTAATCTAGTAGAATTTCCAGTCTATTATATGACTTACAGTCTGTATATGCAGATGTCCCAGGTGATTGATGGTGAGTGCAGCACAGTGCAGCATAATTAGGTTTTATTGCAGATTGATTGACAGCTCGTTGCCACGGCGATCAATCAGCCGCAGGTCGCCCATGCCCATATAAGGACACGCCCACTTAATTTGGTGTAATCTGATCTCTGTGTTAACCTTTACGCAGCTTAGGGTGACATGTAGCGCTACTGTAATTTGACACTTTAGACATGTACAGATACAAATCAGACTAAAGGGTTTAATACCAGTCACTTAGGATTTTAAACACCATTTATCAAATCTCATGCACACAAAGTTGGAGGCTTAATACACAAACTCAGTATAGAAACCGGAAGATTTCAAAGGCTTCCTATTGACCAGAGGGTTTGTCCATTCTGCCCAGAACTAGTTGAGAATGAGTATCACTTTTTGATGGAATGTCCTAAGTATGTTGAGGTACGCAATTCATTAAATACGAAACTATCGTCATATGTACCAGAATTTACATCGATGGATTTAAGTAGCAAATTTAAGATAATAATGACCTGTGATAACCCATGTATGGTAGATATAGGAATGTATATCAAACAATGTCTAGACATAAGAAATTCCTCCAATATTGTAAAAGTTCATTCACATCCTATATCAGCCACAAACTCCTGTATTAGTTAGTTTAGTCCATAGTTAAGTTTATAGATAAGTTTTGCCATACTTTGTACCATGTACAACTGTTGTGCAATAAAGTTATTATTATTATTATGTAATTCAAGATGTATGACGTGATTTTGTAATCCGTGTCAATTATCATGAGGTTATATGTTCATTCCTGACCAGAGTTTGTGTTTGAAATTCTGGTCAAACGACTAGTGTCTAGTTATATTAATATAGCACAATCTACACATACATTGTAGAAGCCAAGCTTTATCCTAATAATGATAAGGGCAATGTAAGACAAAGAATTGTATAAGACTAGAACCAGTCACATTATTCCACATAATCTACATGTGGATTCAAAGGTATACAATATTCAAAAACACTATCCCCCCATGTAGAGCCTCCTGTCACCCCTGCTTAAAGACTGACTGATACACACTTTTCCCCATATAGAGCCTCTAACCAGCAGGCCAAAAGATTCATAATTGAATCTCGACCCAACGATTCAGGAAACTGACGCCATTTTTATGCAATATCCCCCCATGTATAGCCTCCTGTCACCCCTGACAGTTACACACTTTCCCCCATATAGAGCCTCTAACCAGCAGCCAAAAGATTCATAATTGAATCTAGATCCAAACGATTCAGGAAACTGACGCCATTTTTATACGCGTGATAACCGGATTAACGATAAACTCATTTAAACTAAAGCTATACAATATTGATAACACTATCCCCCCATGTATAGCCTCCTGTCACCCCTGACAGTTACACACTTTCCCCCATATAGAGCCTCTAACCAGAAGGCTAAAAGATTTATAATTGAATCTGGACATAACGATTCAGGAAACTGACGCCATTTTTATTCGCGTGATAACCGGATTAACGATAAACTCATCCCCATGTAGAGCCTCCTGTTACCCCTGACTGATACACAGTCTCCCCCCATACATAGCCTCTAACCAGCAGCCAAAAGATTCATAATTGAATCTCGACCCAACGATTCAGGAAACTGACGCCATTTTTATACGCGTGATAACCGGATTAGCGATAAACCCATCCCCTCCACAGCCCGGCGGATATGACCCCGCTTCCGCTGTGCCCGTGACAAACTCAGGCCTAGGGAACAAAATTTGTGTTTCCTGTTTCCTGACTGATCCTAGAAAAAACTGCTTATTATTAAGCCTTTTTTTAGTGGATCCCTGCAAGGGACATTTATTTTTCAAGCTGAAGCATCTCTGGTTGATTTCCATTCAACCTTTTCTAGCTCCATGACCTGAAATGCGAGTGATAAAACTTTGTCAAGAACTAGGGAAAAAATATTGTTTCCTGACCAACCCTAGAAAAAACTGCCGACCCTAGCCTGTTTTTGTGTGGACCTAGCTGCATGATCTGACACCTGAGTGATGAAACATTGTACCATCGGTTTTCCAGCATTGACATTGAAAATAAGTGTGTAAGTTTTACTTCGTTAAACTGTAATGTTTTATCACTAGAGGTTGCCAAAGTCTAATAAAAAAAGAAAGAAAGAAAAAAAAATCCCTACCTACCGACCCTGCTTTTTTCAGGACTGAAACAGGAAACACTTTCATTTTTTTCCTAGGCCTCAGAAGACCGAGGCTGAACCTGAAGCGTCTCCGTTTGATTTCCATCCAAACCTGATTATCACAGCTATGATGGAGGAGCAGCCAACGCATGACCATTTATCTCCTACCTTCTCTGACAGTTTTATGTATAAATTCAGAGGATGAGTTATAAACAAAATGCTGGAAGGAATATCTTATTCACTACCTGAACCTGTGTGTACCCTCAGACTCTGTTTTCATGGCTAGACCAACAACAATAAAAAATCAATAAAAAATGTTCCTCTATTTCTACACTGACAATTTTAGATAAAAATTCAGCAACAGGACAACATTATAGGAAGAAAGCTCTCCCTCTATATCTACAGTATATATATTTATACAGTCCCTTAAAACTGTGTGTACCATAAGTAAGACTTCCCCTCATATTGAAGCACAGGGGAGGTACATTCACTAAAATGTCTGAATCAACAGTCCAGAAATCTTTACTAGGCACCAGTTCTGCCAGATAGAACCTTCAGACATTTCCATCATCGCTGGAATAACCAGGTTTCAGGGGGAATAAAACAGGGACGTCCTAGATAGTTGGCTAGGGTTGTCCCAATCCCTCAGGCATCATGTTAAGGTTCTGCATAACCTTAAAGTCACACATGTCAAGGATCATACATGTAAGTTACATCACAACATTTCCGTCTTAGATGTTTTCATCATTGCTGAAATAACCAGGTTTCAGACGCAATGAAACAAGGACGTCCTAGTTGGTTAGAATTGTCCCAAAATCTAGGTCATGTAGTCCCCAGGATTCCTGAGTTCCATCAGATTTCTGTCTCAGACATTTCCATCATAGCTTAGATAACCAGATTTCAATTGGAACAAGGCCACAATACATCAATTGGTTGGTTGGTTCTGGGCTTTAGAAGAATAGTCCTAGTTGGTTAGGGTTGTAACTTGTTCCAAAATCTCGGTCACATAGTCCTGAGTTCCATCACATTTCTGCTTCAAACATTTCCATCATTCATAGCCAGGATAACCAGGTTTCAATATTTGGAACAAGGCTACAAGTACACTTGATCAATTGGTTTGTTCTTGGCTTTAAAAGAATCATGATGCTGCACTGAAAGATGAAATCAGTGTGGGCTAACAATTACTAAATCCATTCATGCAACTGTTCGATACTGGACAAGATTGATCTGTGTAATGATAGAAATGACTATGAGCTTTATCTGACACTCACAACTTGTGTCTGGGTCACACAAATCTCTTTAGCAAGGTCAGGGTGGGCTGAAAGTGACATTCTTTAATGCTAACTCTTCTATACTAGACAAGTACATGATTGTATTACCTCTGCAATGATAGAAACATCTGTCAGTTGTATCTGACATCTGAGTTTTTTCCAAATGTTAAATGTCTGCTAGGTCAGGATCGGCTAAAAGTGACATCTTTTCATGCTAACTGTTGTATACTGGACCATTATGATATCTGCTCTGATGAAAATGTCTATGACGTTTTCTAACAGGTCGAGTCTTCTTAAATGTGCTGGGTGAAACAGCTCTCTTTAGCTTTGTCTGGAAGACCTGAAATTGACACATTTCTAAAGTCAAACTGTTGAACAGTTCCAAAATGTAGACGCCTTCTATGATAAAAATGTCTATGGGATCTATCTGACAAGATGGGTTATTTGTAAATGTCTGTTGACCTCAGAGTCACATAGCTCTCTTCAGTTTTATAGCTAGGTCAGGGCCTGGTCAGAATGGGCGGAAACTGACATTTCTACACTCGTTACTGTTGCATAATGCTATTAATAGACATGTATTATCTCTCTTTGACAGAAATGTCTGAGAGTTCTATCTGACAGGTTGGATTCTCCGTAAATGTCTATTGACTGCCGAATCCTGTAGTACTTTAGCTTAGCCAGCATAGGCTAGACACGTCTCTCTTTGTACGTAACTGTTGAGAAATTATTAAAGATGGGTCCATATGAGTAGTGCATATGACTGCTAGGTTAAACAGTAGTATTGTACCTTAGGCTAAAGCTTGACCAGTATGGGTTGAAACTGTCTCTATTTATACACTGTAAGTGTTCCATACTTTAGAAATCAGCTACATGTATGTAACATTATGCATGATGATGAAACATTATGATGAAAACATACATGGGGTACTTATACATGTATATGACAGGGTCCTTCATAATTTTGTGTTAACTGTTAGGTTAAACACCCAAATGTTGACCAGTATGGGTTGAAAAATAATGTCTCTATAAATTTTATACATTGTGTGTGTTCCATACTTTAGAAATTATCTCAGCTATGTAATGTTACATATTATGAAAACATTAGACAGTAGTATATACAAATATAATATGACAGAGTCCTCCATACATTTATGTTTGACTTGATGTGTTGTACAGTACCTTAGCTGGCTCAATGCGTGTTGAAAACACCTCCAAGTAAAATTTAATTCATCCTACAGTACAGTACAACAGGCGGGTTAAAAATGTCTCTATTTACATACGGTAAGTGTCCCATACTTGAGAAATCAGCTATGTTTAACATTATGCATATGACAGAGTCCTCCATACATTTATGTTTGACTTGATGTGTTATACAGTACCTTAGCTGGCTCAGTGCGTCTTGAAAACACCTCCATGTAAACTTATTCCATCCTACAGTACAGGACACATACAGGGCTGGTTAAAAATGTCTCTATTTATACATTGTAAGTGTTCCATACTTGAGAAATAAGCATGCTATATAACATTATGCATTGGGTTCTTCATATATTGTATGTTGCCTGCTGTGCAGTACCTTAGCTGCCTCAGTATGTGTTGCAAACATCTCCATGTAAAATATCTGTTGACTTCAGTACCTCAGTTACATATGTGTTAGCTAGCATGATCTACAATGACTCTGTTTATACTAGATACATGTACATGTACACACTTCACTTTTCCATAGGATTGTACATACATGTACAAATGTATGATACTTCTTTACAAACCTTAGCTGGCTCAGTGCGTGTTGAAAACATCTCCATGTAATATTATTCCATCCTACAGTACAGGACACATACAGGGCTGGTTAAAAATGTCTCTATTTATACATTGTAAGTGTTCCATACTTGAGTAATCAGCTATGTAACATTATGCATTATGAGTTCTTCATACATGTATGTTGCCTGGTCAGGGTTATACAGTACCTTAGCTGCCTCAGTGCGTGTTGAAAACATCTCCATGTAAACTTATTCCATCGAACAGTAACAGTACAGGACACATACAGGATGGCCTCCAAATCAGCAGGGTTAAAGGTCGGCTATGCTGCTGTCATACATCATTCTACATGACAGGTGACAGGGCAGGGGAGGGCCAGTGGGGGCATGGGATGTGCAGGGCTGGAAATACTGGCTGCATATGCGGTAAAATTGTAGCTATGCAGGTGCTTCTGATGTCTACCTGCACCTATAACCTGCACTGATCCATGCATGTATTGGGTGCAGGTAAAATTTGTCTGGCACAGGTGATTTTCAGTGTTACCTTCACCATTGCAGGTATGCAGAAAAAAGTATTTCGAGGCCTGGGAGAGCCAGCAGGGGTGTGAGGGTCCTCAGGGGTAAATCATTAATCTTTCTTTAGTTTTAGGACTGAACTGACCAGGCCATAGTTGAGGTTGATTACTGTGAGCACCTGATTCAGTGTAAATGATTGACATATGATGGGTTAGGGGGAGGGGCTGATCTGGACTGGAGCTGGGAAATCATTCATCTCAGCCTGTTTACTCTTCTCAGTCTTTCATGCCATCATAAATCAATGATTTTTGTTGTGTTCATTTTGTGTGTATGATGATATATAAATGACTGACATATGATGGGTTAGGGGGAGGGGCTGATCTGGACTGGAGCTGGGAAATCATTTATCTCAGTCTGTTTATCATCATTCTGGTGGTTTCCTGGCTCAACTGATGGATGAGGCATTATCAAAGCTATAACCTGGTTAACAGGACAATTCCCTTACCAAAATTAAAAACATTTTATATGGCGCAGAAAGAAAATTTACCAACATTGTGCACGATATGTAAAGTGCATTTTCACATTGTACATGGGTATTTTGAGCACTGCACACAGGATATATTGCTATTACTGTATGTTCTTCAAAACCAACACTGCATATAACATGTAATCACAGTTGCCATATGTTTTAATGACATAGGCCTTCCTAGGCCCTACATTGGACTGTATGTCTCCAAAAGGTTATGGCTGACTTTTACACGGCTTCAATATCCCATAAATTGTATTTAAAGCGCACAGATTTTGTGGGTGTGCAGAAATTAGAATAAATACTGTACACCCCAAAAACAGAAGTTAGGAAGGAAATAAGGCACAGGAAGAAGGGGTATGGCTGTGTATAGGGGGGCACAGCCAAAGGATACTAACATGTAAGACTAAGAGGGCCTGCATGGGGGATAGTGATTACGAATTATGCAAAATTGTCATCACCAATTACAAATTATGTTAAATTCTCAGAGCTGATTACGAATACAGCTTATAAGCATACTAATATGCATAACAATATGCATAATAATACTAGAACTTGTGTTAATCAAAACTAGACAATATCAAATGGAAAAACTGACATCAATAATGAATGAAAAATCTCTGACTAACTTAGTTATGAAAGAGAAAAATCTCTGATCTAAAATCAATCTAATAATATTATCTAGTGATCAATGAAATAAGGATTTTTTCATTGATGTTCCTTAGTGTCTCCTCCTTCAGTTACCCTTGTTTTTATTGTACCGGTCACCTGTTTTGTAACTAACACATGTGCAGCTGCTAGTAATCCAATGTAAATTGGGCTGAGCAGTATACAAGAAGTAAGAAGTAAGTAAGGATATACCGGCGCAAGATCTGTTGCTGTGATTTGGGGCCTTCATAAAGTGCATTTCAGGTCATAACATAATATATTGTACATGTACAGTACAAGTGTATATATTCATTTTATTGATCGTAAAAACCTTTCGTACTTTATCAACTGTCTGAACTATGTAAATATGTGATAGTACGTTACCATCAGGCCATTTTATGAGGAAAATATAACCCAGGTTTCAATATATTTTATTGGCCAATAAAGTATATCAACATATGTAACCTTTGCAAAATGTCAACCACTGGATAAACCCATAAAATTACACAGACTCTACCNTACTCATTCTGTAACATACACTTTTATTCAATATTTTTTGATGCAATGCCTACAGGCTAACATTAGAATGGCTGGATTTACAACATATAGATTTCAGCCAATTTCTGACAAATCTGACAAAATCCGTCCATATTTTGATTTTTCTAAGCTTGACTGTGAAGATGAAGGTCTGACCTGGAGTGGTACTCGTGTGCTAGCTAAGGACGGGATCATGTCAACCAGCAATACCCGTAATTGTTAACAATAGTCAGGACGACAGGCATCAAGGAAGAACCATCAGGGGTTTTCTAGAAAAATTTGGCATGAGGGAGCAGTATCATGGCGAGGGAGCGAAGCGACCGAGGGGAGGTTGGTGCGGAAGGGGGGTATCCCCCCTTCCGCCATGTGAAGCCTTTGAAAATTTGAAGTTGAAATGGGACATTTTGAGGCTACTTGAGGGGGAAAATTTGAACTCTTAATAACCTCAATATCTTTCCCAAATTTCTATTCATGCATTGCATATTTCCCTTATAAAATATAAGTACAATCAACAGTACACACAATCTGCAAATCACCCTTTATTCACTTACACAATTAGTGATCAATGTTACTAGTAGCTCCAGATGACAACATTGGGTTTGCCACAAGCTGAAACCTTTCCCATGGCACAATTGCAACACATTCATCCAAGCTGCTACAAACTCAGGTCTCATGTTTCACTTCAGAGCCTGTTCTATAGTATGCAAATGAAGGAGGTCTAGCTACATTTCTTTGAGCAAGTTCTCAATGAACATTGTTTATTCCATTCAAACTTTTACTACTAGAGCTAAATTTTCAAGTTTGTGATAAGATTTTGGAATTTTCATGAGAGTAACATAGTTTGTAATGCTAGAATTTATTGTTCTGTGGTTTTGTTTTTGTATTTTTACTGGAAAAAAATGATTTTGAAAAAGACTTAGGCTTCAATCTGAAAATTGATATGAGGGCGCTGGTTTGTTACATGAGGGCGCAGCGCCCTTGTTCCCCTGTTCAGAAAAACCCCTGATTCAATATAGAAGGCACTATAAAACACAATAATACTCCTGAACACCTACATACATTTACATGTAAGTAAGGCCAATTTAAATTTGTAGATTCTCATGTTGTTTTAAAAAGAATAATTATGAAGTATGAATTTATAGCCTCCAGATGAGGCATTTTGGGGGCTAATATTATGATGTGCTTTTTTCTGGTGGCTAGTATCAGTTCCAATATTGTAGTGTTGTACTCCTTTGTAACAGTTGAACTTTATTATAACCCCAAGAAAGCCCAACTCATTCTGCTTAGAATTCTAAATTCTAAATCTATATACTGTACTAAGAGAAAACTATCAATATGATCAAAGCCTTTGTATGTGACGTGTGTATTTGCTTATATTTCAGTATTCAGACAGTAACTTTCAATAAACAGCTGCAGCATTCAACACAATCACACTCAAATTATACACCTATACAAACATTTACAATCATGCAAGTAATAAAACTGTACAAATCAATATACTGAGAGCAAGCATCAATGTGATCAAAGCCTTTGTATGTAACTCTGCTTATGTAATCCCAGTTTAAGTAAATAAACCCTAGAAAGGTGACCATATGCTTCAACTCAAGATAATAATACACATATACACGCCCCCCTCCCCATACAAGACCAGTCTGTCCACTAGCCTCCGTAGCAGGCTTATAGAACTGAAGGTTTGGTGGTCTTCGGCTGTTTTCTGATTAGCCCAGTTCTAAAAGACGGGGGTAATTCAACCAGGCCGGCTATGTTGTCTATATGCAATCAGAATATAACACATAAAAGCTCCCAAAGAACCTGAAGACCCCCAGTTTTTGGCATGCTATGGAGGCTATCTGTCCACTAGTACTGTATAAAAAAAATAAATCATAGTTCGTATGACCCAAGGCCAATGCTACCGGACACTTCAAGGTAACCATGACAATATGATTCGATATGCTTCGATATGCAAAGATAATACAAACACACACACACACACACCCCTCCCACCATAAGACCTGTCTGTCCACTGTATATGTAACTCCACGACAACCCACTGCATCGCATGCGTAAATACATTTCTTACGACCGAACGCCGATGCTACCGGACACTCCTCGGTAACCATGACAATGAGTGAAAACTGACCGGTTGTCGTGCGGTGTGGAGGTATCGCGGCCGGTGCTGGGAGGCAGGAGACTGGCGGAGGGAGGGTTCCATTGACCAGCCTGTGCCCGGCACATTCCCCACATTCCTGGTCCAGCCTGGGTCTCACAGGGGTTCACTCACTAGCCTTGGGGGTTTGTTGGAGGACTAACATATAGTTTATAAAACCTACTAATCTTTCTAATACATTGTAAGTTCCTTGTTACTAAGAAGAGGTTTTGCTTTTTAATTAGCTTTTATTATATGTTGTTTATTTAATACCAAACATTTCAATAATGTTTGTTTCTTTGCTTGGATTTTTATGACATTTGACCTAACGTTACCTCTAGGCCCTAGGTAGACAGGTACATATTTGGCCCTCTAGCACTTTTCCCTGGAACTGCAGGCATACTCCACATTCCTGGCTCCAGCTGGTCTCAAAAGGTTTGACTGATAGCCCACAAGATTGTATAATGTACCCTCCCCATCATCAGGAACCCATCAGGTTGTATAATGTACCCTCCCTAGTCCCCACCAGGTTGCCCAATGAACCGTCCCTGTCGCATGTGGAAGTGTTCAAAGGTAAGCAGAGGCCCCCTTCCCCATGTTGTATAATGTACCATCCCTGTAACACAGACCTCACCAGGTTACACAGTGAACCTTCCCTGTAGCATATGGAAGTGTTTGAAGGTAAGCAGAGGCCTCCTCCCCCATGTTGTATAATGTACCATCCCTGTTACCTGGTCCCCACCAATTTTAATAATGAACCACCCCTGTAGCATATGGAAGTGTTTGATGATCCCTACCCCACAAGATTATAATGTACCCTCCTTGCCTTGTAACACAGACCCCACCAGGTTGTACAATGAACTGTCCCTGTAGCATATGGAAGTGTTTGAAGGTAAGCAGAAGCCCAGATGGAAACAATCACCTCACCAAGGTCTTCTACAAAAGGGTCTGCATGTGGTTTTTCCCTATACCACAATCAACAAATCCATCAGATATCTAAAAATCCCAGGTAATTTTCTTGAATTCCACTCTGATTCAAAATAAATTCTACATAGCAGTTGATTATGATATGCTGGTAACCTTCTTAATCTAGCGTTAAATGTGACTGGTCTTCTCCAAAGCATGATCCCAACTCCCCCATAGAGGCCCTCCCAAACAGAGTGCATGTCTCAATCCTCAAGTGCTTCCCTGCTAAAATGTACAATCTGGCAGGAAACACATTCTGGGCAGGGAAGTTGCAGCAACAGCAGTTTCTACTGACTGACATCTGGTGCTGGGATATTTCTGTTATTCAAACCTTGGTCAAGAAAGTAGCCATTACATTTTCACCAATGTTGTTTACTTCTATTAATCCATCCATCCATCAATCAATAAAACAATCAATTTTCTACTGATACTTTGTTATTCAACCCTTGGTCAAGAAGGTAGACATCACATTTGGTATTTGTCTTTGTATTTCTCGATCAAAAAATACAAATAAAGACATAAGTGTGGTTTGCTTCCATCAATCAATCAATCAATCAATCAATCAATCAATCAATCAATCAATCAATCAAACATTTGATCAATCAATCAATCAATCATTTTTCCAATGACACCTGGTTGGATATCCCTCATTTTTCAAACCTTTGACAAGAAGTTATTACATTTTCACCAGAGGTTTTTTGTTTCAATCAATCAATCAATCAATCAATCGATCAATCAATCAATCAATTAAAAAAAAACTTAGCAACGGATATTAAAATTCAAAATCAATGTGGGAGGACATTATTTTGTTTGTAAACAAGACAATAAAACAAGAAATATATAAGAGAAAAATCTCACAAAGACATGGAGAAATTCAATACTGAATGATAAACTACGGCTGTATTCCACAGATAACAGCAGCGGCCTTGAAACAGGTATTATGGGATGTATACCATTGCTCAGAGGGAAAGCCCAGTGTAAAATGTAATTCAAATATCAAAATATACATTTACATGTAAGAAAGGCCATACCAATTTAATTTGGTGGTTCTCACTTTTTTTGAGAAAGAATATTAAGTATAAATTTATAGCCTCCAAATGAGGCTTCTTGAGGGCTTAATATCATGATGTGTTTTACTTCTTTTAGGAATTAGAACTTTATCACATACTACCCCAAAAAAGCCTCATAGACCTAAGAATTCTATGAAATCTGTACTGTAAGAGAAAACTATCAATATGATATTCATCATAAAATTCACCATCAATATGGCAGCCTTGAAACATGAATTATGGGATGTATATACTATCCCTTAGAGGGAAAGCCCAGTGTAAAATGTAATTCAAATATCAAAATATACATTTACATGTAAGAAAGGCCATACCAATTTAATTTCATGGTTCTCACTTTTTTTGAGAAAGAATATAGAGTAGAAATTTATAGCCTCCAAATGAGGCTTCTTGGGGGTTTATTATGATGTGCTTTACTTCTTATAGGAATTAGAACTTTATTACATGCAACCCCCAAAAAAGCCTCATAGCCCTAAGAATTCTATGAAATCTGTACTGTAAGAGAAAACTATCAATATGATATTCATCATTAAATTCACCATCAATATGGTGGTCTTGGAAATGTATTATGGGATGTAACTTATTCTTTAGAGGGAAAGCCCAGTATAAAATGTAATTAAAATTTCAAAATATGAATGCACAGGTGTGCACATCCTCTTCAATTTCAGTTATATATTTCATATCATAAAGATATGTGATTACACATATAAATACATAACTTTTTACAATACAGTAACTGGAGGTTTTATCCCATCAGAGTGATTTTTTTTAACTTCTGACATATGGATTTCTTACTGAGTATTCCACTGAGGAAGCCAGCAAAAGAAGAAGTGACAGGCTGAATTTTAAAGTGCGAATTGAGACCGGTATAAAATATTGGGACTTCAAATGTGTAACTGAAGAATGAACTGTGGTAAGAAAGACGTTGGTTAGTTGAGGACAAATACTTTCTTTGAGTCTGCTCTCAATATATTCTGACTTACACATGAAAAACCTACTTTGTGAAGATTCGTATCATCTAAAGTCAGTTGCTAGCTACAATGGCAGACCCAAAATGAAGTCAGCTTGCATCAAGAGGACAGTTGGACATTAAGATAGCATCTTCCTTATAAAGGCTAATGTTCCCAAAGTAGGTCATCCTCAGTAGCACGTTAAATTGTGATGGAAGAGATCCTTATCCAAGCATTTCTTTCTTCTCTCGAAGGTCACAAAACATTAAGTTCTTAATGGGCCCACAAAAATGTCTACAATCAAATCAGTAGAAGTGTCCCCATAGTTTTCTTCTTGGGCAGTTTTGACTGTATGAGCTTTCCTTGGAAGATTGTAGGGTTAACTTCATGTACTTTGTTAACTTTTTTTGTGTTTAACCGTTTTTCTGGCTAAGGGAATTCAGCAAATAAATTATTGATCAATGTTGAACATTGTTACAAGCCCACTACAACTAATTTGCATGTTATTTGCCTATTTGTGACCCTTTACACGTGATGTCACAACAATTAAGCAAGTAATGGGACTGTGTGTAGACAGTGTGTGTGTGTGTTTGCTCATTTTCAAGCAGCAGCGAATAGGGAAGATTGTAATTGTATTCGGATTGTCACAAAAAACATCCCAACATCTGCTTGGAGAACAGGTGTCTGTGATGTTTCTTAGCCACAAAAAACATCCCAACATCTGCTTGGAGAACAGGTGTCTGTGATGTTTCTTAGCCACAAAAAACATCCAAACATCTGCTTGGAGACTGTGAGTTTTTTATGTTTCTCACCTGTTTGGTTGGTGTTGCAGGTTTCTTGGGGGGAAACTTGCTGCCTGTCGACTGCTTTTCTATAGACCCTCTCTGGAAAACAAGAAAAAATCATATGAACAGCCTCTCAGACTATTCATTCATTACTTGACAAACATACAAGTACAACTTGGAAGGTAACATTTGCAAGGCAAATGCATAATGTTTACCTTCGCATATGGTCTGCTCGGTTAATTCTTACTCAGAGTCAAACACATTCACAATCATGTATGGTGACAGCAGTCAAAATCCCTCCTGCTATAAAACTGTAACATGATGTAACCCAACACCAGTTACCATAGTGACAGACGTCTGGTTCAGGTCACTGACCTTATTTGTTTGGAGAAGAAGAAGAAGAGGAGGAAACAATATGTTTTCCTTTGGTAAAATTAATGAAGAAGAGAGGGCAAAACCGGAGTATTTACACCATTACAAGTTGCTCTACTGGACACTACAAGAATAATATTATTATACATTACAATACATGTGTACATATAAAAACATGTGAGCAAAAACTCTATGAGTGAGGCTATGCACTGTACCCAGTGCAATTGTTGTGCAATAAATTCATTTACCATCTAGTACTTTATATATCGATTATCTAATGTTTCCCGTTGGAGAAACAGTCATATAGAGCGGCACAGACACATAAATTCACATCACATTGCATAACTTGTCATAGTTAAGCCCCACATATCCAACATTAAAGCAATTTATGTCAGAATTAACCGATTAATTGACCCGATTATTCCGAGTCAAAAACGATTAAGGAAAGACTTAAGAGTACTTAAGGTATCTTACAATTAAAATACAGACTCTTAAAGTCTTAAAGGAAATTATGTTTGTACAGGCCACAATTTATACCTGTACTAAAACCAATATAGATTCATTTCCTTGGTTATTAGACATTGTAGAGTAAAAATATGAGACAAGTAGGTAAAATAAAAACAGACGGCAGGGAGGACAATTTGCATCTGACAATATCCACTCCCTGAAACTGTGTGTACCTTGGTGGAGTTTTCTCTCATTGTTTTTTAAAAAAAATTGTCAAAATCTGAGGATCAAAGAAATAAGTAACTGCATACAATATCTTAAAAATGTTCAGTTTTCTATTTTTTTGCAGGGAATTCCAACTATAAAATCATAACACTGTGAAGACATGTTGTGCTGTTGTACTGTACTACAGAAAAGTTTTAACCCCCAAACATTGAATGGCTGCTATATGTGACAATCTCTTTTTCCCTCCTGCTGCAAAATAGAATTACTGCAAAACTAACTGCATCTACAGTAGCGTGATCTAGAGCAGGGACTGATGGGTGTTACAGAGACACTGATTGGATTACAGGCGCGGCCATGACACCACTCCGGCACCATTTGTTGTAAAACGAGACACAGAAACCTGCCAAACATCGAACCAGCGCGACCCAGTAACGCTGATTACATCATGGAGTCTCACTGATAACACTAACTCATACACCGAGGCCTGCATACTGATAAACCATGATATGTTTTCTGTTTCATGTATGTGTGTGTGTGTGTGTGTATGTCTGTGTGTGTGTATGTCTGTGTGTGTGTGTGTGTGTGTGTTTGTGGTGTGTGTGTGTGTGTGTGTGTGTGTGTGTGTGTGTCTGTGTGTCTATCTGTGTAAGTGTGTGTGTGTTTGTGCGTGTGTGTCTGTATGTCTGTGTGTGTCTGTGTGAAGAGGCCAACTCGAAAAGTTCCGCTAATATGAAGAAGTCAATATGATAATCAATATCATCAAATAACTGCCATTTTTCTCAGATAAATAGGACATGTTTGTTGCCACACATTAATGTGCATTTGTACAATGTCGTTTCCATTGAAGACTGTACTTTTGTTGTGTCAATACAGTTTCAGATTCAGATGATAATTGTGCTCTATCAAGCAATGTCTTGAGTGTAAATTCCAGTGTTCTTTAAGTTACATCAACAGTGGTTTGGCAAGTCTGTGACAGCTCTACTCAAGATTGATCACCAGTTTACTTAAGACGGGATTAGAACTGTCTTAAGATTTCCCACGAGACATTAAGCCAAGATATGAAAGATTTTAAACTCCCAGCAATGTCTTTTAAGACATTAAAAGTGTTCATTCCTACATTCCTAAGTTACAGAAACTGTGGTTTGGCAACTCTACTGTAGATTTATGAAGTGTATGAAGATTTATGTACTACTAGTTGACTGATGATCGGATTAGCACTGAGTCTTACAATTCCCCAAGATCTAGATTCAGACAAGACATGAAACCTCAGAAATGTCTTGAGTGTCAGTTTCAAGAAACTATGGCTTGGTAACTCTACTGTAGATTTATGAACAGTTTACTTAAAACCAGATTAGCACTGTCTTAAGATTTCCCACATGATCTAGACAAGACATGAAACCTCAGCAATGTCCTGAGTGTCAGTTTCAGAGTTCTTTAAGTTACAGAAACTGTGTCTTGGCAATGCTACTCAAGATTGACAAGCTGTGAGTTTACTTAAGATCGAATTTGCACTGTCTTAAGATTCCCACAAGATCTAGACAAGACAAAATGTCTTGAGTGCTGGTTTCAGAGCTCTTTAAGTCACAGAAACTGTGTCTTGGCAACTCTACTCAAGATTGATCACCAGTTTACTTAAGACCGGATTAGCAGTGTCTTAAGATTTCCCACAAGACATTAAGCCAAGATGTGAAACCCTGAGACATGTACTCCTTTTAGCAATGTCTTGAGTGTAAATTCCAGTGTGAATTCCAGAGTTCTTTAAGTCACAGAAACTCTGCCGTAGACATGAATTGAATATGTGAAGACCCACAGATCTACATCTTGTAAATAGTGAGAATACCAAGTGTACACTCCTGAGTTCTTCAAGTTACCGAAACTGTGACTCGGCAACTCTAAGTTGTAAATTGACGAGCTGTGAGTTTACTTAAGACAGGATTAGCACTGACTTAAGATTCCCCATAAGACAAGATGTGAGACCCTCAGACATGTGTGTGTACTGAGTCTCCTTTCAGCTATGTCTTGACTCTGAATTCCGAACGTTCTTCAAGTTACAGAAACACAGAGGTTTGGCAACTTCCCCGTACTCTAGATTTATGAACTGTTTACTTTTGACCGGATTAGCACCGTCTTAAGATTCCCAGAAGACATGGAGCAGAGACATGAGACTTGTCCGCCTCCTTGCGAAGCCCTCTCCTCAGTGTGTGTGTAAACACGTGTCATGTCACATGCCAGAATGCCCTTTTCCGTAGAGCGTAATCGGCCATTTTAATTCTACATGCATGTAGAGTGTAGACAGACTGCTGTAATTCAACGTAGAGTGTAATTGGTGTGTTTTTGTGTAGAACGTAAATTCACCGTTGTCATTCTACATAATGCATTGTAGCTACCCGGAATTTGTCGTAAAACGTAATAGGGAGGCTTCCCGAATTAAGCGTAACCGGCTCTCAAAATTTAGCGTAGAGCTGTGTTGTTGGGACCCCCCATGCAGGCCCTCCTGGTGTACCTGCATGCCCTTTTTCATAAGGTCTAATCAGACCTTTTTAGACTTCGTAATCCGTAGGCAGCCTCCCCAAAAATCAACGTAATTCGCAATAGGACATTAGGCCATAAATCGTGAAGTCGTAATCAGCTCTGTGATTTAACATAAATTGTAATCGGCGGGGAAAATTTTGCGTAATTCGTAATCACTACCCCAAGTACCCCCCCATGCAGGCCCTCTTACAGGACTTGGCTGGAACCTAACTTCCCTCCCGCCCACTGTTGGAAGGATATGACCTTACACGGGGCCTGAGTAAGGCGTTCTCACTAACACACAACTCTCACCACACAACCTGGGGTACTAACCGCACACAAACTCACAAACACGCTGATTTCTCTACACTCAAACCACAAGGTTAACTCTTAAAGTCCTCCTACAACTCCTTGACAAGAATACTTCAAGATTCTCTCCATATGGCAACAGTAAGCTTAAATTGAACACAGCCTCCTTAGAGTTAGACCAAGTCTTATAGCACACTCTTCAAACCAAGCTGGCCACAAAGTAACCAAACAAGACATCTTGTCAGGATCTTAGATACCAGCACTTTGTCTCAGGAGTTGCTGAGATTGGAAGGAGGGAAGGAGAGAGTGAGGGAGGGAGGAGAAACCTTACCTCTTCCATTCCCTTCATCCCTGTGAGCAGGCCTGTGTGTGTAGGTTACCCCTGATGACCTGACCTCGCATTGTATTATAATCTACTCAGCTGGGAGGAGGTCAGGGATTGCAGGGCTGGAAATGCTGCCTGTGCATGTGGACCTTAGTGAACTTAGTACCTAATACCAGCCCAGAAGAGAACAAGGAATAGCCATGCCTTCAAGTACCAGATTTATCAACCAAGGATTGAGGCGCTCAAGAATTCATTCTTTCCTATACTATCGCAGAGTGGAACTCAGATACCAGGGCTTGAAATTCAACCTAAAAAATTGGGTGCACAGAAAATATTTTGGGTGCAACATATAAGACAAAATAAGAGCAAAAAGTAATATTGTTTTATTTCTCAAGAAAATGTTATTAATTTTAATATTTTTCTAACACTTAGATGTTAAGAATATGCTGCATACTATTATAATAATAATACATTTAACATCATATGAAACCTATGAAAATATTTGGGTTCACTGGTGCACCCACAGAAAAAATTTGGTGCACAGCTCCAAATTTGAGTGCACTAAGGTGCACATGCACCCAGAATTTCCAGCCCTGCAAGGAATGCAGCTCACCCCTAAGACAAATCCAGCAATGTCTTTAAGGAACCAAGATGGCACCGGAAGGAGGGAAGACAGCTGATAAGACGTTCTTGGCAACAGACGTTGGGGACGAGGCAGTTTGTTGAGGTTTGGGGGTAAATATGGAAAAAGTGTGGATCGTAAGGTGGGTAAAATTAGCAACACCCCGAGGCTTAGAGCTACATCCTATAGTTATACTGGGGCAACAGGTGGGGGTTATAACCTACTGTGAACAATACTAAGACTTAGTCAATAGTGGGGGCAAAGTAGTTTTGGCTATTTATATCTATTCCTTGAAGATTGGACAAAAAAGCAGGATAAGAAGCCCTCTCCTTAAAAACATGTGAAAATCAAACAATTACATTAATTTTGGAAGGAACAGAGTTCCACATACATTATAGAAATAGAAGATTGAAGATGGAAAATAATGAAAAGGAGAAAACTTGGTGTACTATCAATTAAGAAAACTTACCAGTACAAGTAATAAAAGTTATGAACAATGCTGAAGATATTAAATTTTTTTAACAACTGCCCGATGCTTAAAGCTACATCCTATAGCTATACTGGGGCAACAGGTGGGGGTTATAACCTACTAGAACAATAGTGGGGTTTATTTACTTTATTTATATCTATTTATTGCAGTTTGGTCATAAACATGGTATGCTTATGAGAAGTCTTTTCCTTAAAACATAAGTAAGGAAATAAAACAATTACATCGGGGAGGAACACAGTTCTACATACATTAGAAATACAGGATGGAAAACAGTCAAAAAGAGACAAGTTGGAGTGTAATCAATTAAGAAAACCCACCAGTACAAGTAATAAAAGTATTAACAATATTGGAAATGTTAAATGTTATGAATATGAAAATGAAGTGTGTCCTTGAAAATGATTTTACACCTTTTCCCAGTCGTTTCCTTTTTTTACTGTTAACAATTTGATTTATCTTTTTTTAATTTCCAGGCAAGCAGAAATCTTCATGAGGATTTCCTGTTTGACCATCTGGAAAAACCACCAACAATCACACAAAATGGAAACATCCTGTTGCTATATGATGTCAGTCAAAATTTTATCATCGATCAGCATTCTTTTTTGAGGCTCTCATAGGGTTTCTCATCCGATGATGCAATAAGCATGTTTTGAAACAATACTGACTTCCAACCCCTTTTGATCCATTGCTCAATTTTGACTTCCATATCATATGGAGGCTTGTGTATTTGCAGAAAGTATTTTCAAATTGCAGAACAAAATTTTGACTCTTCTGCAATATTGCAGAGGACTGAAAAAAAGTATTTCGTCCACTGCGTGTATATATATAAATTAAGGTAGTTAAGGAGTCATGACCAGGTAAATGTCTTGTAGACTGTGTCATAAATATATATATTTTCCTCCTATTCGTTAAACAAGAAATGAAAGATTTCAACCATCCATGAAGAATTTTAGAGTTGCTGTGATCATTGTTCCTGGTATGCAAAATTAAAGTATTTGGAGCCCTGTAGTAGTAATCTGTTGATTAAAGGTAAGAGAAGAAATATGGAAAGTTGACCTTCCTCCATATCACATTACAGGGTATCATATCAAATTACAGGATATCGTATTACACGTCATTAGAACGGGGGCAGATACGGGATAACGTGTAGGTGAGCTGCGGAAATGACAGCTCGGCCTAAATCGGTAATGGGGGTAATCGAGGTCACACGCACACACGACCTTCAAACTGGCTCCATCTTGTGACCTTCAAGGTTCCGTGGATATCATATAACAGACAAGATGAGAGATGACATGTCCGGAAGACATTCAGGATCAATGTTTGTTTGTTTGTTTGTTTTGCCAATTCACACTATTCTTCCTGGAGTCCTGGTGATGATGTACATGTACATCACCGTGTGGCTGATACGATACGGGGGTTTGCCAGGCCTCCATCCAGGTGATTTGTAGACTAGTGAATCACCAACTTCTAGACAGTTAAACACCTGTTTTGCCCTCCCTTACACTTGCATACATTCTAATTAATTACTCCGTGAAGGAGGTCAGGACCTCCGGACGGAGTGTTGTAATCGGCTGATTTTTCATGTTCGCAGTCAAAACACTGGGTTCTCTTCGTGTAATCGGCACGCAATTTTATACGCCGTCTGCGGGCATGCCCGTGTTGATGCACGAATGTGTATTTTTGCCGTTGCTGCTTTCGCGGTCAATGTAATATCGCAGACGCACCCCTACAATTACGAGGCGAATTGGAACGGTCCAGAAAAACGCGTTGTTTGGAATAGCGGGGGGGAGGTAAAAGTTCATGCAGATACGGGGTGGTTTTTATAAGTGGTTCCAGATGTTTTTGCCCATGGTTAAGAGATGCCAAGTTTTTTGGAAGATGTTCGCAGCCAAAACGCATTCTGCCGTACGTCGCATATCTGTGTAATTTCGCATGTGGTGTTGCATTATGTCCGGGATGATGCACGTCTTTTTATTTTTACCGTAGCTGTTTTGATATTGGAGTAAATGGTTATTTTCGAAACATCCCTACTTTTACAATCCTGTGGAATAGACCGTAGGTTTAGGCAGTTGTCTGGTAGCAGAGGTACTGTAAGCAGATATCCTGGTTATCTGGCCGGCGGTAGTAACACTCGCGGTGCTTACCGCCACTGTTGCTGGAATTTGGCTTGTTCCAGGCGCGCTTAATTAGGTACAGGCACCGTAAGACGGTGGGGCTGTCTTTGTTACTAGACACGACCATGATAGTCCGATCTTTATGTGAATGCAATGATTGTGTGTGTGTAATTAAAATGAAGTTAGAACTTGAAGCACAGTATCTTTACACGCCCTGGGAGCAGTAATGGATTTAGCTCTTTGTATGTTTTATGCTTGTGACGCGCCCTCATTGTATTAACCCACGCTCCTCCGCAGCGTCCGCTAGCGCGCTATAATTAAATCCACATCTGGGCGCGCGGCGGGGTCCCCAGAGCAACACAGTGCGGAAGCATTAGCGTGTATTTGTGTCCTGGGGCCGAGAACGCATTTTGCGCAAAGCATGCTGGGTAGCAGAGTGAACTGTCCTGGGGACGAGAGTTTGTGGCGCGGGCGGAGAATGCCAAAACTCCCTCCGTGGCTAAGTTCCTTCCGCGACTAACTCCCTTCTGGGCAAATGTAGAGGGATAACGGTACACCCTCATAGCGTCACCAAATGAGGTACTTTGTAAAGGTCCGTTTCATTTGGTATATATTACCATTGTGACAGCATTTTATACCCCAAAATAGGAATCTTGCGTCTTGTTTTAGGTCCCGATAGTAGAAAGAATGCAGTGTACATGTATTCAGATGGCCGCCGTGTAACGTTACGTACTAGCGAGCGCGCACGACAATACCGCCAGAGTAGAGTAGGTTATCCTAACCCTTTAGATAGCGACAAAGAAAACAAAAACGACAGATTTGCATTAAAGAAAGTTTATTTTCCATAGCCTGGGCTAAGCCACGATCTATAACCTATGGCTTCTCCACGGGCGCTGGGGACGAGCGTGGTATTAACCGTTGCCTAATTATAATGTCTGCACAGTAGGTCTGGCGTTGACGCTTGGGATTTTGTTGAAATATATAAAACTTCACGGAGAATTGTCGCCTATGGCTTCTTGTTTTAAGTTAAATCTAATTAACAGACAAACAAATAAACAAGCAGCACCTGCGTATGTTACCACTTTACCATACATGTACAACCTGTATCTCATTACCTGGATGTCTAACCTTTATCGACATACTCTACCGTACATTATGTACAATGTAATTATAGAAAAAAAACGTGTTTTTTGAATACCTTATTCTTCGGTTGATAATTCTGGTACTTAAAGTTAGGACTTAGACGTTAGAGGCTCAACTAGGTATTTCTTGTTAGAATGTTAGGTGCAGGTAGAAATCATACAGCTCCAATTTTACCTGGATGATATTTCCAGCCCTGTACTGATATTAAAAATTTCGCCTGCCCCCATTTCACAGCTCCTATAACCACAGATGGGTCAGATCTGTCAGATGTGCTGTAATCCGATCTCGTAATCAATATCCTGTAATACGATCACTAGTCGCTGGAATAAAGCAATTACACCTGTGGTAGGTTCTGGGATTGGTTCTTCAGGTGTTCACTCAGCCAAGTGTGACAGGTGAGTGTGGAAAAAGTGAAAGTGATCTCGATCCAGTTTTACTTTTAGCTCACCAAAGAGCTACACTTCCACTGGTCATGACAGAGAAGACAGACGCTATGTACAGTATTTACAGGTTCATTGTACCGGGGAGATTCTCCTAGCTCTTTTCGACATACAAGCACAATGGACAGTGGACCACAGCTTAACGTCCCATCCTAAGGACTGCAACCCTTTCAAGTAGCGTACATTTGGATGAGCCGGGATTTGAACTCCCAACCTCTTGGTTCTGAGGCAGGGTCACAAAAACCAAAAGACTACGCAAGGTACAACAGCTTCTTTCTACAGAGTGCAAAATTATGGAAATCTTTCCCTCTCAAATACATTTTGTACAACCCACAAACCTTCAAAACCAATGTTCACTGCCATCCCCTACCCTAGTCACTTACAAATTGTATATCTCCCACCAACGTATTTCAGTGCCCAGAAGCCACAGGTCTTTTGGCCTGACATTCATTGATTGAGCAAACTCGTAAAAAAAATCATAAAATCACAGAACTCCAAGTTCATGGCAGATGAGTGTAAAATCTAAAAACGTTGGCCCATGTCCAGAGTAACACATCGTCCCATAATATCTCTTCAGCCAACCTAACATTGTTGTAATTGTGTTTTACGATGGTGCGTCGTCGTAAAAACGGCACTGACTAATCTGCACTTGTTACTGAGGTTGACAAGCTGGGGTGGTGGGTCTTATCATAACATACACGATTCACAATCATGTTGAGTACTGTCTGGGCAATCATTGTTACTGTCTCCACTGACATGTTCATGTGCACATAAAATCTCTGGCAAAGCATTGAAATGTTACCTATATTACATACACAATCTCTTGCTCTCTGACTCGAGAGAACCATTCCCATTGAACGAATGGATGGATGGATGGATTGATGGATGGATGGACGGATGGATGGGTGGGTGGGTTAATGGATGGATGGATGGACGGATGAGTGGGTGGATGGATGGATGGATGGATGGATAAATAAATGAATTAACGAATTAATGAATGAATCCATTACCAGAACTATCTATAGGAGTTCAGGGTTCTTTATCACCATGTGTTAACATACAAAAACTCTGGTATAGCGTTAAACATAGCCTGTGTTAAATAATCTCTCGCTATCAGGAGCTGATTGGGCCTCCTCCCTAGCCTGAGAGCTTGTGGCCATACAACTCTAGTCTAACTCCAGAAAACCATTCCCATTCCCAGAACTATGTATAGAAGTTCAGGGTTCTTTATCACTATGTATGAACATATAAAAACTCTTTTGTAAATATAAAAAACTCTTGTATAGCATTATAGTGTTGAACATAGCGCTGTGTTAAATAATCTCTTGCTGTCAGGGGCCGATTTGGTCTCCTCCCTGAGAGCTTGTGGCCATACAACTCTAAGTTGAGTCTAACTTGAGAGAAACATTCCCAGAACCAATAGAAGCTTGAAGGATTCTTTAACATAATGTTGAGTATGTATGCACATGAAAAATCTCTCGCTGTCAGAGATGATTTGGTCTCCAACTCCAAATCTCCAACTCCAGAGAACCATTCTCAGAACTACCAATAGGATTCAGAAGTCCTTAGTACTCTGCATGCACATAAAAGCTGTCGCAAAGTGTCAGAACGCATCTCGTTCCAGTTTTTATGTGCAGATATGCTCCAATCTTCCCAGGACAGATGGTTTGGATGGTACATATAATAGAGGTAGCTGTGATATTGCTCCGCTACTTTGGACAAGTACAGTCAAACTTGTCACTACTGCCTACACATACTTAGAGAAATGGTCACAGAGAACTAGTGGCTGTTATGGACAGGATAGGATTCCTAATGCTTGTGTCATTGAAGTAATCCAAACTAGAAAGGCAACATTTGCAAAGCAAATGCATAATGTCTGCTCTGTTAATTCTTACTCAAACACATTGAATATATGACTTTAAATCCCTCCTGCTGTAAAATTGCAACATGATGTAACCCAACATCAGTTACCATGGTAACAGATGTCTGGTTCAGGTCATTGACCTTTTTGGTTTGGAGACGAAGAAGAAGAGGAAACAGAGCAAAAACAATATGTTTTCCTTTGGTAAACATAAGAACAGCAATGTTGTAGCACCTGTGCAGTAGGACCACCTGGCCACAATGACCAGGTGATCCTTATGCATAGGCGGTACACTTGTCTCCAATACACCTGCCTAACTCACCTGCCCCCAACACACCTGTCCTAGCACACCTGTGTAACAAACTCACCTGTCCCCAGCCCACTTTCTTCTCCTCCTTCTCCTCCGGCCCTCGGCGCGGCCCCGTCTCTAAGGGCGTGTCCTCCGCGTTGCCAGGGAAACCGTCGCCGTTCTGTTGGTCCTTCCCGCGCGGCGAGAGTTCGAGTAGCGGCGACTGCTCTCCGCCTTTGATGCCGTTCACTTTGGGCAGGTCGGATTTGGTCTTCTCTGCTTCCGGATCTTCACCCTGCGTTAAAAAATACACATTACAAGACAATCAAAGATGGCAGACTTCACCCCCTTACCCTTACTGGGGCAGTCAGAGATGGCAGACTTCACCCCCTTACCCTTACTGGGGCAGTCAGAGATGGCAGACTTCACCCCCTTAGGCCTTACCCATACTGGGGCAGTCAGAGATGGCAGACCTCACCACCTTACCCACACACAAGGCAGTCAGAGATGGCAGACTTCACCCCTTTACCCACACAGCTCTACAACCCTTCCAGTCTCCCAGACAAAATCTGCAATTTAACAGGGCTCTAAATTCATTTTTGGGAACAGGTGCACCTAAACTAAAGATTGAGTAGCACAGAAACAATTTTGGGTGCAAATAAAGCATATATAATAATGATGAAATCATATAAAGAATGAAGAAAATCACGCCCAAAATTAAACCAAAGCCTAAACCTCAGCTTGGATAGTATTGTTGGCCCTGGAAATAATCTGGATACCTGCATAGTTCAAGTCTAATCTACAGTTCACATTCTGACACTTAAATTAAATGTCAAAAGTACAAATTAGCTGCAATCTGGGTTCTACATAAGTGCAGATACAGCCAGTACTGCCAGCTCTGGTTTGAAGTTGAAGGTTGCTGAAGGTTTCTATTTTCACCCGCTGCAATTTCGCCTGTGAGTAGGAGAGTAAAATTACAGGTTAGTTCTTGATGCATGGGTTCTGTATCCGCTGGGTTTCGTGCAGGGAATTTTGGAAACCTGAAGAATTGTACAGGGTTCACTGCAGAAATGGGGAGCGAGATCAGGTGTTATAAGTCTGGGAACGATCGAACTTTCATCGAAACAAACTGTTTGATAAATGTTCTACTAACTGTTAATCTATACATATAATACGTGACTGATGAACCTCTTAAATGAAAAACATTTCCTAATATTATTTTAGTACTAGATTCAAGCAAAATTTCCTAAAATTGGTCATTCTATAGGCTATAGCTGGAAGTTAGTCTGGAAGCCAGGCTGTGTTCCAAAAATTTCCTTGGGGGCCTGTTGGCCCTAGAGCCGAGAAACTGGTCTGTATAGGCCCTGGAAACAGTCTGGTATCTAGGCTAACTCAGTGACGAACTTGCTGGTCCCAGAGCTGAGGAGCTAGCCTCTTGGTAGCTCTGCAAGCCCTAGAAACAGTCTGGCACCCAGGCTAACTCAGTCAGGGAGCTATGGTAAAATTTTCTTGGGGGCATGTTGGCCCTGGAAAGAGAGGATCTGGCCTCTGTAGGCCCTGAAAACAGTCTGGTACCCAGGCTAGCTGGAAATATAATTCAAACACATCTATACCTGCAGACACTTCTTTTTGCTGTATGATTATGAACAGTAAAACTCAGTAGGACAAAATTTTACACTCACAGAAGGAATAAAAGTCCCTTCCAATCATACAGCCAATCAAGAACACTAAATTTTGTCTCCACTGGTTTACAGAACTAGCATATAATGCGCACAAATTTCTGTACCCAGTAATTTTGCGATGAAGTATTCCATGCCCTGAATTTTCCTGAATTTTTAACTCAATTTTATGTAGGATCGTAAAAAAGCAGGCCTCAAGCCTCATTCAGAAAACTTTTCAGGGCTGGAAACACTGGGTGCATGTGCACCTTGGTGCACCCAAATTTTGAGCTGTGTACCCAAATATTTTCATAGGTTTACGTATGTAAAGATGTTAGATGTATAGTATAGTATTGTAGTATACAGGATATTCTTAACATCTAAGTGTCAGAAAAATAATATAATTATTATTGTACTCCTTTTAGAAATGAAACATAATTAGTTTTTGCTGACAATCTACTTATTCTATTTCATATGGTGCACCCAAGATATTTTTTGTGCACCCAATTTTTTAGGTTGGGTGCACCTGACAGTCCACCTATTCCCAAAACTGAATTTCCAGCCCTGCTTTCTGAAGGATGTGCGACAATTTTGCAGATTAAAATCTTTATGGCCAGTAATTTTGCAATAAACGGCTTCTTGCCCGGAATATTTGATTTCATTTTAGGCTATAAAAATTCAATTTGTTGGTTCTCAGATTGAAATTGGCATGGCCCTTCCATTGCAGTAAAATGTAGATTGACGAAACAGATCATGGCCTAACAAATTTCACAGATAAAGAATAATTTTCTTGCATTTTGTGTGTTATGTTGTCTTTTATATCTTTATATTTTGCATCATCTTCTAATTATGAAATTATAGGTAATGCAAACAAAATTTTGGCCAAAGGTTTGACAGATCATTCAACAAATTCCTTTTTATCAAAAATCTTTATTTCATCAATCATAATGTTACAGCTTGCTGATCATATTCAAATTATAAAATCACAAGTCCAATTTTGACAGAACAGTCTTGCTTTGTGCATTTTTTTTGGAAATAATACATCATGCATCATATTCCAATTATAAAATTATGGGTCACACAAATCTGATTTTGGCCAAAGATCTGACAGATAGCAGCTCAACAAATTTCATAGACAAAGAACAATTTTGGTGTGTTTTGTGCACCTTTTTTTTTGTAAATCATTTTGACTTAACATCTTGTGTGTGCACATCATATCCCAAATATGAAATTATGGGTCACAAATATCCAATTCTGGCCAAAGATTTGACAGGTAGCTAAAAGAATTATAGACAAAATGAGTGTGTGTGTGTGTGTGTTTTTGGAAATCATTATGAATTTTACATTTTGCATCATATCCAAATTGTACAATCATGTGTCACACAAAAACCCTGTAATTTTGGAAATTTGGAGACCGTACATGTACATTTGCTGTCCAGAGAAATAAATAAAGAGGGCCCAACTTCAGATTTCAGAAAAAAACTCAGTCCTGGCCCCTAGAACACTTAAAAAACCTCCCGAGGACAATGAACCCAGAGCAGCAGCAGTAATTTCACCAAGTGTCAGTAATGAATAATGACATGTTCGGAATTTTATTGTATTGTATTTCAGCCGGAATGGCCCCACACCAACCCACACAATGCACAGGTGACCCCAGCATGAATTATGTGCACCCATCTGGTAACAAAAACCTCAGGGGAATATATGGAAAAAATTAGATAGCGGGCATCGGACAGCAAATGCAATATATTTCCTCAGTTTTCAGGGCAGTCAAAGAGAAATCTGGAAAAATTAGATACTAGTAGTCAGCATTAAGCATTTGCTAGCAAATGTAGAATATTTCCGGAATTATGTTCACCCATCTGGTAACAAAAACCTCAAGGGAAAATCAGGAAAAATTAGATAGCAGGCATCCGACAGCAAATGCAAAATATCTCTCTCACATTAGGATAAATTAGGAAAAGTTAGATAGCCAACATCTGCCAGCAAATGTAGAATATTTCCCTCACATACTTTCCTGCAATAGTATTCATATTTCAGTCATCAGTGCAATGAAATGGAAACCTCAAGGGGATAGTAGGGAAAATTAGACAACCAGGATTTGCCAGCAAATGCTGAATATTTCCTCCAATTTTTTCCCATAGTGTGAAAAAATCAAATGCCATAATCTTTTTTTTTCTTTAAAATCGAACGAAATATGGGACATTTCGTTTTCTAGGCTGGCATTGACGGTCTGGAATGAATTTGCAATTTTGGGGTACAGATGGAATCAACCAACCACTGAGGCGCGTAGGGGGGTCAGGTGTCATGTTAGATCTCTAGGGTTGTACCATAGCATGAAGGGGAGGGGAGGTCAGGGTCTGTGTTGTATTATAGGGGATTTATCATTACCTACATCGGGGCTCTCCCCAAGCAATGAAGCAAGGGTGCTCCCCCTCTTCACAAAATTTTAGCACCCCTCCCAAAATGTTCAAATTTAGGGTTTTCTCTTAGTATTTTCATGAAAAGTTGATGATTTTTCATCAACTGACTGGGGAGCACCTCTTCCCGTATAATTTCTTGCGAGACCCCTGTACATGTACCATGGCATTTGGTGATGGAATCAACCACTGAGGTGCGTAGGGGGGTCAGGGTCTGTGTTGTATTACAGGGGATTACCTACATGTAGCATGGCATTCGGAGTTAAGGGTTAGGACCTGTGCTGGGTTACAGAGGATTAAACTGTGCTCTGTCAGTGCAGAAGGGAGAAAGGGGCAAAATTTAAACATGAACAGCTGGTTTCCATACTGTAGGTGGAAACTGGATATGAAAAAGGAATAGATGGAAGAAACTATGTGAAACTGCTGGGGGGTGCGGGTTGCGATGGGCAGTAGAATGGACTCGAACACTGAGAAAATAGGGGTGGGCTACATAGAATGGACAAGACAACATTTGAGTAATTGTAGCAAATTTTCCTTTTTTTTTTTTTGCTTTGCTACGGACCACCATGTTACTTTTGAAACTTGAAAGTATCAGTTTTTGAAGGGTCAATGGCGAAAAACAGGTGGCCTTCATCTATTTTATCTGTAAGTTTGTTTAACCTCTAAGCAACTTTCAACCTGCTTAGAGAACATGGACAAAATGCTGATGGCTAGAAAGTGTTGTGATGCAGCGAAAAAAAAGCTTGAAGCTGACTGATATCCAAACCTAATTTAGCTGCCAAGTCTCTTTCGTCTACATGTATTTGCAGAGAGGACAAAAGAGACTTGGCAGCTAAATTAGGTTTGGATATGATTACCAGACTAGAAATATCCTTGAATTTATACAGTATGACTCTGCCTCAATAAAAGAAAACTAAAATTCATTAAACAACATCACATTCAATTGACAAGCCAATTTTTTAAAGGAGACAAACCTGTAAAGTTTGGTTTGGTATTGAGGAAAGGCATTAGGTAGTCATTGGGTGAATTCCAGTCTTTACAGTTGAGCTAATTAAACTTCAGTACCAGCGGTGCACACATTTGGATTGGAAGAGCATATGTTCTCCCACATGGCTTAAGCTGTTGTCTGTATTATTTCAAATTGTTTGCTTTCATAGTCATACACTGATTTCTTTGAGCCTTTGTCTTGTCTATCATGAAATACTAAAATCTGCCTGTTGGCCACTTTTCATGAAATTGATTGTTTAAAATTTAATCCAAAATCCGAATATCCTTTTATTGAATTTTAAAGCAAGTCATGTGTTTCGGATTGGGCACATAGATATAGGTTACACACCTGTGTATTGATTTCAATGTATATACATAAACAATTTTGGTTCAATACCTGGAAAAGGCCTCAACAGGGATGGACAGAAATGTGACCCTTTTAATATATTTTCAAAGGTGGCTGCCTTGCCCTTGGTGAATTTTTAGTTTTATTTACCAAATTCGTCCTTTTTTTCTATAGATTCTTCTATCACAAGTTGGCCATCTGATGACATTTTAACCTTCTTCCTGAGGCCTAACCCCATAACTAATACAAATTTGGTTGCAAAACTACTGCCTTAGCCTTCTGATGGTTAATGTTAAAATCTTCTAGAAACTGATGGTGAAATCCAAACGATGCAAAAGAGCAGTGAAGTAAGATGGACTCTCAAACATTCCTTTCCTAGCTGTTGCCTGGATACCACTCACTAGGAATGTTCCAATGACTTAAATTACAATGGGGCCAACAATTAGGAACATAATAAAAGCACAAACAAACACCCCCCCGTAAATGTTGGACTAGCCCGTGCCATCCCTTGGGCCTTGGTCCATTTTTTCCTGCCTCTCCAAAGTGAATTATGGTAACCTGCGGCCCCTTTTAAATCATAACTACGTTGATGTGATCTTAAAAACCGAAAATACACTGCTGTGATCTTTAAGATCTTTACTTACTCCTTGGGGATGATTTAAGAAGAAGTCTGGTTAACCTAAGAACTTGGTTTACTGCGAAGCGGAAATAGAAAGATGCAGATGTGATATGGGCTGTCAGATCGTCCGAAATTTGAGTTCGAAGTCGGTTTTCCTCAGTTTTTCTTCCAAAAATCATTCACACCTTTCCTACAATGTTGTGACAAGTGTTCAGATGAAATATAAGAACAATCGGAAGCGTAGAAGTGTGTAAATTTCGGGGACAGAGCCGGTAGGGGGCCTCTACTGAAGAAAGGGTTTTTTTCGCCAACAATGGCGGCAAAACAAAACACAGAAAAGGCAGTACAAAAACCTGGGCTGGTACCTTTTTAACAGCAACAGTCTGGATGCCGGCATGTCTGCTATCTACGCCACCGTCCCTCTGCATACTACAAGCGGGAAGAATGAATTTCAGCGGGTATTTTGGTCTCTCTTTCCGTAGTAGTGTTGAGCTGTGCTGTGGTGGTTAGGTCGACCTGTCAGTTGATTCCAACAAACCAGCGGACGATCTTTTGGACTGCAGCCGGTTCCAAAAACGTAAACAAACCCACACGTGCTCGAACTCCCAAGCCCTTTCGCCGACTTACACACGACAAAAACGTCCCTGCATTTGCTAAATTCTCCCGTATAAGTCCGTGGTGGCTTGACGGTAAAGGGGAAAGATTGGGACGACAGGAGTCCGTAGCCTCAGCGGTAACCAAATGGCCCTCTTTACTGGATGCGCTGAAATAAATAATTCATTACAGCAACACAGCGCCTGATTTCGTATGCAACCAACAAAAAACAAACAGGAAAGCAAGAACGGGAAACTTTTCCGTCAGATTTTGTAGTTGAGGGTTCAGTGAAAGGTTTTTCTTTTGCGGTAGCTTTCCAGGCGGTTTATAGAAGCAACGCGGTAGCTTTGAAGTTGTCCCTGTACCGTCCGTAATCACAAAGCCGCGGTCAGGGTCATTTGTCAAAAAGTCACCACGGTACAAAGAGGGCCTTTGGCGGTTTGTATCAGAACTGCAGGCAGGTGCACTGGGATAAGTGTCGCAATACGTCAGTACCGTCGTAAATGTATCCATCGTTAACCGGCATTATGTCGTAAATACGCTAAAAAGTATGGTGCATTTATAGCTGATTTCTAGCGATTACACTTGTTCAGTGAATAAATATGGTTTATATAAACCCTTATCGAGATTTCCAGCGACTTCGGTATAGTTACTCCGTAGCTTCTTGTGGTATGTAGTCTAATCTTGAGTTGAGAATGAATACACTAGTTGAGTACACTACCTGCCCTTTGAATGCACTTTGAATCGTTTTATCAAGGAGATTTAATTAGAAAAAGCCCGAAGCTATTGATGTATGATTCTCTCAATAGTGCAAAACTTTCTGTGATGCTCCTGTCAATAGTGTAAACATCTCTGTTATTGACAGGAGGGTCCTGTCAACAGTGCTGAAAATTCTGTGATAAAATGACTGGATAATAGTGAATAGCAAAAATTTGACACAATTCTCATTGTTTATGATCGAAAATGTCAATTTCTGCGCATTTGTATATAGAGAACTTACCAGTCGGACGGCCGCTAGGGGCACTTTCAATCGGCCTAGTTCAGTGTCAAAGTCAAAGAAAGTTTTCCGTGCAAAGATGACCTCTAGCGACTTTTGTAAGAACCGCAAGTAGAAACAGTGCGGATCAAGTACCGCAATACGTCACTATTGTCGTAAATGTACCTACCGTCAACTGTACTAAGTGTCGTAAATACACACAGCTACCGCGGTGTGCGCATGCCCGTATCCAATGGCAACCGGGTATTTGTTTGACAACTCAGCCCTTCTTGATTACAGCGTTCTGTTGTGCCGTAGTCAGGAAGACTTCTTCAAGAAAATCGGACGGATATCTTAGCCATCCGCGGTTTTAAGGACCAGATTTCTGCATTTAGAGTAAGGTTGAACTTCTAAGATGGCCACAGCATACTATGGACGCCCTCCACCACCTGAGGAAAGCATTTATAATCTTATTCCAAGGGAAGAGATCAAACCATCCAAGCCGGCTAGGTTCGTGGAAGGAAAACCTGGGATTATCAAAAATGCAGGGTAAGTTTTCGTCCTTCATAGGTTATATTTGATTCCCCAGATCTCGTTGTTGTGTACCTTGTCGGTGTAGAGTTTGCTGTATATCTGTTCGTGAAACGACAGTCGTTGTGAGTTCGAAAATAAACAAACAATATTAAATGCCTCAGAGTTAGACATCGCAAATGTTTTGTTTCCTTGTCTCCAAGATGTCATAATAATGATAATCTTAATAATTAGCACTTAAATATAATGTCAGTAGCCTAACAACTGAGCTGAACAACTAGGTATCTTCGTTTTTGCTTTAATTTTTTTCTGGACTTTTTTTTTTATTTACCCAGCCTTATATTTTTCACAGTTACACGTCCAAGTTCAATGATACTGTGAAGACGGAACTTAAGAAAGACAAGGCTCCTGCCAAGACGATGGGCCCGGCCAAGGTGGACGTCAGCCCGCCCAAGGAGTTCCTCAAGAAACACCAGAAGGAACCTCAGCTGCCAGCAAGTAAGTCAGCTTTCTTGTCACCTGGCCGTAGATGCTACTCTACTTTACTCTTAGCTATTACTATTAGCAGAAAAATGGAAAAAAGTTCTATAATGTTTATATGAATTATGACCTCCGTCCCAACATCTGCTTGGAGATTATATCATGTATAGTGCTGCTTCTGAAATAGTTTTGGAAAATGAATGTCTAATTTCTAAATCAGAAAGTAAGTTACCCAAGATTAGCCGCCGATTACGATTTACGTTTAAGTCTCAGAGCTGATTACGACTTTACGCCTTGCGGCTAATGTACTATTACGAATTACATTGATTTTTGGGGAGGCTGCCAACGGATTGTGAAGACTGAAAAGGCCTGATTACGCCTTACGAAAAAGGGCATGCAGGCCCCCTTATACCAATAGTCAAGCTAAAACTTACCTTGGCTGACCTGTTAACTTCAATCTGTCCTTTGCAGAGAAAGCGTTCCACTACCCAGATGAGGACAAGCGTCGCCCAGCCGTGCCCAGGAAGGAGGAGAAACCTCTGATGGGTCTGCAGACCAACAAGAACTTCATCACCACCAACGCCGTGGAAAACATCATGTCTGTCCCGAAGAAACCCGTCGCTAAGTACGCTGACACGCCCAAGGGAGCAACCTTCGACCTGGACCCATCCGGGCTCAACCCCAAATATGTGCACAAAAAGGTGAGAATAATTCTGTAGTAATTTGTAGAATTTTGTCGCAATTTATTACCCTCTACCAGGCTTCTGTAGCGCCAAATGTACTCCTTTAGCAGACTGTGATCTAGTATATTTGGCCAATTTCTACTCTTTCCAGCCGCTTCTGAAGCCTGGTAGACGCTAACAATTTACATGTTTTTAAAAAATTTTCGCAGGCTTGTAGAAGGTTTGTGTCAGAGTATTGATAGGCAAGACACTAAGTAAACTGTTAAGAAGAAGTTCTGAACAGAAAATCAAAAAGTGTACATGGAGAAAAACTGGAGGTCAGATCTTCTGTGGTGTGGTATCCCAACTGTCAAGTAGTCTAAGGAATAGAGGAGACGAGAGTAGAATTTGATGTCTTGGAGAATCCTAAGACTTTTTCCTCGCTCCTTCAGGACTACGGGAAGACTCCTGAATACCTGAACAGAAGGAAGGAAGAAGTACAGAGAGCTCAGGAGGAATATGACGCTTACGTGAGGGAACATTTCAGACGGGGGGCCATGAAGTCTCTGTCAGAGGCTGAGAGACAAGTAAGTTGATTCTCCACCTGTTTGTTGTGTTTAACAATATTTAGTTCTGACACCTGTTAACAAGTTTCAGGTTTATTTATTTCACCATGGATGATGGAGTCAACCGGTTTTTATTTCTGCCAGGTCTCTGTATGGATGGCCTCATTTGAGACAAAATTTGAGAATCCTAACAGTGTATTGATTAACATGAACAGTGAATGTGCCTGGTAGGTAGTGAATAAATGCAACTTACCACTATCAAAATTAGAAGTGCTACTGGAATTCAGTATTAGTTGTTAGACCAGTCTATCAAATTTGTCTCACCACTCCCGAGCACCAGCTTCATAACCAGACGCTCTAACCGCTCAGCCGAAAAGGTCTACACCCGTCGGCCGGGTCAGTTGGTAGCGCCTATAAGCCCCCACCTTTACAGTACTGTCACAGTGTGTAAGTTGGTCTATTTCTTTAGTCTGCATTAGGATTATACAGTGTCATGTTCTGGAATGTCTTCTTACGTACCCAAGAACACCAGAAAGACTTTGTGTTTGTGTAATCTACTGGTAAAATAAATGATAATAAATGAATGCAATACTCTAAGCCATCCATCCTAACCCCATCTCGTCCCTCTCCCATCAGATGATGCTGGATGGTTTGAAGAACAACTGGGAGCTCCTCCACCATCAGTACCAGGGTCTGTCTGTCGTCACGGATACGGCGCCCAAGAAGGCTCGCAAGGAGCGCATGGAGGCAGAAATGAAGCAGCTAGAGAGAGATATAGAAGCCATCGAGAAGCACAAAACTATCTACATCGCAAACCACTAAATGAACAATCTTCAATTTTTTTGGGGAAAGGGTTACGATTATCATAATATATGTGTTATTGTTGGAATTCTAAGAGAGAAGATGGCAAGTGTACAAAAAGAACTAACATAGAAGCTATTGAAAAGCACAAAACTACATTGCAAACCACTAAACAATCATCTGTAGTCCTGGGGGGA
Source organism: Branchiostoma belcheri (assembly GCF_001625305.1). Lineage (NCBI taxonomy): Eukaryota > Metazoa > Chordata > Leptocardii > Amphioxiformes > Branchiostomatidae > Branchiostoma > Branchiostoma belcheri. The sequence continues at coordinate 568,299 of NW_017804609.1, read as the reverse complement.
AAGGGTTTACAAGCATGTCAGCAGAACATACTGCACCAGCGCAAAACCCGTAATGTACATGTATTGCGCATAGCACTTTGGCAGAACGTCTCATATAAGGCCATATGCCCGTATGTAAGATTAACATCCAGTCTGTAGTTTCCAAATGTTATGTCAGAAAAGACATTGTCTGCAACAGGCAAAATTCTGATGCAGCATTGACCAGAAATCCAATGAAAAACGTGAAAAATTTGCGTTTTGCACAGGCGTAGTACATTCTGCTGAAGTGCTACAATTATAATATATTATCAGTAAGCGTTTGTGTTGGAATTCTGAGAGATAGAGAAGATGGCAAAAATACGAGAAGAACTAACATGACATGTACTAATCCTTTCAACGTGACGAACATTTGTATGTTACTAATTATAGTGCCTTATTATTGTGTCACAAGTTTGGAAATATGTACATTGTACATACAGTTACTTCCAGCTAATATGGGGTGAAGAATTGCACTACGCTGCTTCCCAAGTTGCCAACATTGAGTTATCAGTGCACCTAATAGCAGAAACGTTACACTAACAGCAAGGTTTTTGTAGCAAAATTGCCATCATGTACTATGTGAAATACACAGAATTAAGTGTAATACTGATGTTACAAGTTGCCAATGTTGAATTCTCTTGAGCACCAGAATATGGAGGTTCCACTAAAAGCAAGTTTTTTTTGTATTAAAAGTGCCTTACTTTGTGTAAAAGAGATAAAATGAAGTGTAATACAATGTACACTCTCTACCACTTCTAGTGCTTTCATCAAAAATAACTGTCTTACTCTTAGACAGCCAGGGTGTCAGCAAAGTAGAACATTTTATACATTGCTTGTTCGTGTTTGAGTACTCGGTTCTTGTGAAATTTGTCACAAAGTATTTAGGACACAGATTTTGTATATACAACCAACAGCTCTTAATATTGTACATAAAGAGACAAAATAAAAGTTGTGATAGTAAAATATGAAATGTGTGTTTCCTCTCTTTTTCCTTTCATTCAACACTGGACTGGTTCATATTTCTTTTAATGCCAAGAATAGCTTTACTATGTACTAGGCTGTCCCAGAAAAATTTATTTCTGGTGGTATTCAGTGCTCAAGTGTTGCCAAAACTCTGCAACCATTTAAAGCCCAGGAAACAATAGGAAATCTGATACTGTTGTCCTTAGAAACAAGGTCCCTTGTAACCAGAGCCTTTTGTTCCAATTTAAATGGCATTTCAACAAAATGGTAAAGAGGCACTTTAAAGACTTTTAACTTCTATTTTCTGAACAGAACATGACTCATACACACATCTAAAAATATTTAGCAAAGTCCTCTCCAAAATTGAACAGAAACAACACACACACACACACACTCTCTCTCTCACACACACACACACAGCCACTCACATCCACAAACACACATTCACACACACACACACACGCACACACAATAAACCATTCATAGAATAAATAGACTCATAATCACCAAACACCCATCAGTGTGGTTCATCCTTTTATTGTTGGCTCCATTGTGAGGTGAGCAAAACTGTGATGACTTTGCTCCTCTGAGCCTTTATCCTGGTGTAAGTACAACTACAAATTTAAGTCAAGATTGTACTAAGTAAAGTGTATCATGCATCTATATATATATATTATATAATTTAGCAATTGGAAAGGTTCAATTCTTTATGAATATTCCACAAGTGTTTCTCTTGTATACATCAAAAACACACAAAAACTGAGAAGTCTTCTAATTTTATATAATATGTACACGTATAAAAAGGAATATACCTTTTTTTCAGTGATTTTTCTTACTTCTACTACAAATAGGAAAAGGTGTCGCAATATTATAATATCGTAAATTTGATATAAGAAACTATTGATAAAGACATTTTTATGAATTATTGCTGACAGAAGTATTTACAGTGCAGAGGTTTTGCTATTGGTTTAAGTTCCTGAAGGAAACTGCATTTTGTCGGTAAGTTAGTTAGTTTGTGCTTCTGTACAAATTCGAGGCATTTGTTAAATAGTGAGCTTTAGTATTCTTACAACAAGATGGATTGCAGCAAACTAGAGTCACAGTGTGTGGCAATTCTAAAATGCATAAGTTGTTTAAAACACCTTATTATGTCCTCAAGTCACAAGAGAAGTGGGCTCTTTGGTGAAAAAAATTCATTCTCTATCTTTGAGAGACACATACATGTGTACTAGTATTACTAGGTAACTGTAAGGTGTTTTTATGGCACCAGACATACATGAACAGATACATGTGCTGATTTTGTCTTGAGCTAAACTTTCTATAACTTTCTGTAACTTTCTTTCGACACTCTAAATCTCAGGGATTTGAACTACATTTAATTTAGCCCCTTCATTTTTCATGTTTATCTGGTGAGAAAGCTACAAGCCAGACTCACAATACAGCAGGGTCAATACTTCATCAAGATGTGACCATATGTTATGATAATAGTTTTTCTTAAGGTTACGAATCCAAGAATGTTGTGAAGCAGCCAGTAGTTTGGGAGATTTACTCTTTACTCCCAAACATGGTTCACACTCTAGGAAGAAAGAGCATAAATTTCAATTTTGAATCAAAGGTCTTTTTCATCCTTGTATTTTTGCTGCTGGAAAGGGACAAAAAAATTGGCCACCTCATGGCACCGATAAAGTAGTTATAGCCTACTTCACAGACTTCTTGGCACAGCAGCATTTATATTTTTGGAGGGGGCATTGATACGCAATTTTTTTACACCGCCTAAGGTTCTTTAATGCATCAGAGGGAGTAATGCCGTGGAGGGAATTTTGCCGAAGAAATGCAGCTGTTCAAAGAAGTCTGCAAAGGAGGCTAATGATAAAAACACCTCTTCATAGACAGTAAGTACTCTGAAGATAAGTGCTTTACATGTAAATGGTGTTGCAATTTTTTAAAACTTCATTTTCTTTTGGCAGAGCATTGGGGGAATCTTAATTCGCATTTTAAAACATTTTGCAGCTGAATACGGTAACTACAAGGCAGTGAAAACGGTCGAATAATTTTTAAAATGACATCCACTTATCAATGATTCCAATACATTCTAGAGGGGGGTTTGAATTCTCAAATTACCCATTCCATTGCCATGGCCCCCAATTGTGGAAAATTCAAGTATAAATACGGAATGATTTCTCATATTCTACAAGTTCAAGTTCAAATTACTCCATTCTCGTTTGGAATGTTCATGATTGGTGAAATTTCTTCTGGAAAACCAGTGCTTTCTTTCGTCAGTAGTGATCATTCTTTACACCAAGTATAACTTGCACATAACCCTAAGTTCTTTGACACCTCTGGGCCTCATCAGACACCCACAAAATTCCTTGCTTCTTAGACCTTCAAAAAGGAAGACAACTCGATACTCAGTGTCGAGACTGTCAGCATTTCCTAACCCAGACCTAACAGCCTTGAACTCAAAACAAGTCTGACACATTCCTCAGCCAATGAATTAGTTTCATCAGGTTGGTAAGACACTGAGTAAAGAAACTCTTTTTACACAACCAAGTCTTTTATTCAGTCGACGTTCCAGTGACCGTCTGTCACCTTCCTCAGGGCAATTCTGACTGGTTCACATTGCACTGCAGCACAGGTGTCGCTGCTATTCTTATAGATTCATTTCCAGATAACATTGCTGTAGTGCAAAGTGAACCAGTCAGAATTGCCCTGAGGAAGGTGACAGGCGGTCACCGAAACGTCGGCTGAATAAAAGACTTTGTTGTGTAAAAAGAGTCTCTTCACGCATTCCTCAGTCAAGTTGTCATCTTGGAATTCTTTATTTTGTCCAAGAAACAAGTAACTTTGCTGGGTGTCTCCATCTCTCTAAGATTCCTGTAGTAAGTTACAACAACCTCTTCAACTGCGTCTTAAGATCTATTCCGTCTTCTCAGCTTCTTCTGCTGGCTTCTCCTCAGCATCTTGAGTTTCTGCCGGTTTCTCGGTGGCGTCTTGAGCTGGTGTCTCCTCTTTCTTCATCCCCTTCCTTGCCTTGTACCCCTTAAACCCCGCCTGGATTTTTATCGCGGCCTTTTCCGTTTCCGGATCATTCAGATCGATGTCTATTTCTTCCTCTTCTTGTGCTGCAGCAGGTTTTTCTGTTGTTTCTGCTTCCTCTTTCTTTTCTTCAGCTTTTTCTTCAGATTTTTCTTCAGGTTTTTCTTCCGCCTTCTCCTCAGCTTTCGGAGCTTCTCCCTCCTTTGGTTTCATCCCCTTTCTTGCTTTGTAGCCCTTGAATCCAGCCTGGATTTTTATCGCTGCTTTTTCTGTTTCCGGGTCATCGAGATCAATGTCAATTTCTTCTTCTTCCTCTTTCTTTTCTTCCTTCTTTTCTTCTGTCGGTTCGGAGACTTCAGGTTCTGGTTTCGTCTCCTCAGCAGGTTTTTCTTCCTCCTTAGCAGGTTCTTCCTTGGCTGGTTCTTCCTCCTTCTTGGTGATGCCCTTCCGCACTTTGTAGCCCTTAAACCCAGCCTGGATCTTCAGGGCGGCCTTCTCTGTTTCAGGATCATTCAAGTCAATATCAATTTCTTCTTCTTCTTCTTTTTTCGCCTCTGGTTCAGCTGCAGGTGTTTCTTTGGCGGGTTTTTCTTCTGCAGGTTTCTCGGCAGGTGTGTCTTCCTTGGGAGCCTCTTCCTTGGCGTCTTCAGGTGCGGCCTGAGCAGCTGCAGGTGTCTCCTCGGCAGGTTTGTCTTTCTTCATCCCCTTCCGCACTTGATGACCTCGGAACCCGGCCTGCAGGAGGAGAGAAAACAAAACATTGGTTAGAGATCTGAAGAAGTTTGCTTATTTGTTTATTTTGTTTCTTAAATGTTTTTTATTTATTTATTCATTTATTTATTTGAACTCTGTCACAAGGACAGGACAGGGGGAACAGGCGGTGCCTTTTCAAGGCCCCCTGTCCAGATAAAAACATTTAAAAAATCTAAAATACAAGTAGTAACAAATACAAGTGATCACTAACAATGTTCTAAGAAGTAAACAGATAAATAATTCATTTATAAAACACTGAAATCAGCCGGCTGGCTGCTTTAATTGGGGTCATGAGGGAAGAGGTCAGAGGATCAGAGAAGTACAAGACACAGGTTACATGTTTGAAGTCCTAAAAAATCCATAAACACATACAGTGAATCTATAGACATGTATAATTACACATACAGGTATCAGCATTACAAAGACATATATAACTAAGGAGCTTTAAATTCAACATATGGTCCATATCATTTCATTTGGGTCATTTCAGTTATTGCAGAAGTCTCTTAAAACGGGACGGAGTTCAAGGGGCCACACTTGCCTCTGTTGGTAGATTTGTTGATCTGTTACATTGAATAGTGATAATCAGGTAACCAGGCATGTTCAAGGTATTGGAGGAAATGCAATATCTAAAATGTGTGATATCTTCTTTGATTACCAGACACATTGTACCCAACTAGACAGATACCTTAAATTTCTCTCAGACTGGTAAATCGATCATCGATAACTGTTTCTGATCTCTCATTCTGGCAGAGACTGCAATGATTTTTCCTTGGTTTCTCCTTTGTTTTAATTTGCTATTCAGAACACAGCCTGAAAACCCCCGGGTCTGTCACGGATGTCAGTATAGCTTAAATCTATTTATTTTCATCTTAAATTTCTCTGTTACAATACTGTTTATCAGGGATCGTGCATTCTGGCAGAGACTGTGATGATTTTTCCTTGGTTTCTCTTTTGTTTTAATTTGCTATGCAGAACACAGCCTGAAAACCCCCGGGTCTGTCACTGGCAATAAAGCATGATAAAGAATGGGCCAACCATAAGCCCACATAAGTCTCTGGGCGGGGCTTTTATATTGGTGCTTCTGGTGATTCACACAACCTCAATCTCTGTCTTCAGCACGCTTGGAACTGCTCCAAGAACTAGGAATATTTTCTCATTGGAAATTCAAACTCTACTACATGTACTGGATAAATTACGGCGATAATTTCTGGACGTTTCAAGTGACTGTTACATCCTCCACTCTTCTTCAGCATCACTAATGAACTAACAAACTCGTTTAATGCATATGAGCAAATGGGAAAACAGTTTGCACTTCTGGTGATTCACACACTCTCAATCTGTCTTCAAGCTCTTGGAACTGCTCCAAGAACTATGAATATCTTCCTTTTGTTAGATTTGCCTTGCCTTTACATCCAGTTTTAGATTTAGAAGAAATAGTGGTCTAACTGCTCATTTATTCTACATGTAATACAAATTCTAGTCTCAATTTTTTTTTTAAAAACTCCATATGCTAAAACATGCAGTAACAGACCCTGTCCTTGGTGCTGAACTACATGTATATTTCTCCCATATGCTTAGAACCGTTCCAAGTACTGTGAGTTTCTTGCATCTATAAGATTTTGTCTTTACCTCCAGTTTTCAGATTTAGAAGAACTGTGAGGATTCAAACTCATGACGTGCTAGTTCACTACAGAGAAGAAGAGAGATATCACAACTCAATGCCAACCCAATGTCTATAGTCCCTCCATCCACTCTTCTTTCCCTTGTTTTTGTAGTTTAATAAAGCAAATTTGCTTTGCCTGGCTACATACATACTGTTTTCTGAGGCTACAACGGACTTCGTTGTTTCATTTCTCAGGCTTTGTGGCCAAAAGACAGCAGTCAGAAAACAGCACACGATCAGCAAAAAGAAACGCATTATAACTCAGTGTCTCCTCCCTCCCTCCTTTACAATATCTCCACTCTTCATTCCATTGTTTTTTGTTGTTTAATATACAATTCATTTTCCTTGACTTCACACATACTGTCTTCTTTGGCTATAACGGACTTCATTACTTCATTTCAGCAGTCAGAAAACAGCACACGATTAGCAAAATAAAAGGAAGCAATATAATTCAGTGTCTCCTCCTCCCTCCCTCCCTCGCAATATCTCTGGCACATCTGTGCTTAACGCATGATCACATCTGGCTGAACACGAGTCATTAACGCATAAACAAGTCTGTTTCCCACGTTCTATTATATATCCATGAACTTCTATTGCTGCTCACTCTATTAAGGCTCACTCACGAACAGGCACTGACAAGTGGTGCGTAAGACGGGTTCATTAAGAAACACTTGCGAACAGGCACTGAAAAGGACAGCGTGGGGCGAGATCGATCGTTGTGATTCGCTTGCAAAACAGGCACTGACAGGCAGAGCGTAGGACGGAGTCATTAAGATGCGCTCGTGAACAGGCACTGACGGGTGATGCGTAGGACGGGTTCATTATGAGATTGTTCTGGGAATAGACTGACCCTGAGTGTCCATCACAATTACCAGTTCAACCAATGATAGCTGAGCAATTAGCGACCCGACCAATGAAACAATGGCTGCATGTCCATCAAAAATTTTGCATTCACACATGTATGCATTGTTCTTAATTTGCATTTCGAGATATTAACAAAGGTGCTATATGGGATTGCTATTTTGCTCCTGTGAATTTTTTGTATTCACGAATCATCACTTGGTCCAGTGGTCGGAGCTATGAAAAAATTAGCATATGTAAAAACAAAATGCTGGACACTTTTATTTGGACTATGAGAAATTTCCAGGAAACTATCAAAAATAAAATATATCTACATCTTTTCCATGATAGAATTCCAAAAATGTTGATATTCTGACAGAGTCTTAAGAATATGTAAGACAATTAAATTCAATTTGGAAAATGTTTGTTGGTTGGTTCTGTTGATACATGAATCTCACTTGTAAAATTATATAATGAGAAAGGGAAGCTTCAGCCTAAAATGCATAAGTTCAACAGTTGCAGTGCTTAATGATGGGACTTCAATTAATAGACTGTTCTTCCTTATGATGCATAATGAATAACTTCATGCATAATACGAGATAGTAATTCAAAGTTTCAGGGAATGACGTCGTTACCATTTTATGCCCTGCCAACAAATCAAGATATGTATCGAACTGAAACGTTTTACGAGGAAACGGCTGTCGGCTTATTCTCAGGGCTTATTTTTTACGGCTTGTCATAAAATGTTACGGACGGAACGCCGTGGCGGCCATCTTGGTTCCACAGTTCTGCACGTGTGACCTTCAAATTGGCGCGAGCCTCCTAAAAATCTATACTGGACAAGGTCAGAATAAATCAATTTGGGAACAGAAGTACAAGAGCGACATTCCAAGGAAATGTTTATTAAATAATGACAAGAAGCATCTGGTATATATAAAATCCTGTGCCCAATGCAATTTCAGAGCAGCAAAACTGGAATATTCTGAATATGGCAATTTTTATGATATTGACACATACTGCTTCAAATTAGCACATGTAATCAGCATTTTATACTTTGGGCATTTAAAACTGCAGAAACAGGTACCAAAATGAGTCCTAATTATATTTTATGGGAGGTACCCTAAAAATCAGCTCAGGGCCCTTCCAGTAACCATTTTATGTCTGAATTTTGGATATTTTTGCTCCACGAGGGTCCATATACATTGGGATAGTGTGGTTTTAATTCAGTATGTAGATAAGTGTCTGACTACAATATTGACTTTGAAAAATCTGATTTCCAAGCGCTAAAAACTGCACTGGATGAAAAAAAATGGTTCCCAGACAATCTACTTTACGATAATGGCTGTTGAAAGTTTCCATCAATACATGCAGTACGTGTGTACCTCTGGGCAAAGAATCGTAAATGCCAGGTACATGTGGGAGTGGGGGGGGATTTGATGTAGAAGGCTGATGTGGAAAAATACGATATAAAACTTGACAAGTGCATGGATTCAGGGGCAAAGAAAGGGTGTGTTAAGGGTTGCCTCCATAGCATGCCAAAAACTGGGGGTTTTGGGGGCCTTCATGGTCTTTGGGAGCTTTTATGTGCTATTTTCTGATTGCATGTAGACAACACAGCCGGCCTGGTTGAATTACCCCCGTTTTTCCCCCATGCAAATTAAAATAAAAATAACTAAATTTGATGTAAAAATTTGTTGACGCTTTCGAAGCACAGTCTGTGATATTTTGTCAATACCTGAGTCACACATACATACACGTACATGTACGCGTCTCTGAATATTGTATTTCTGATATTAGTCTGGCACCGAGGTGGCAACAACACATTCCTGCATACTTTATCGAACCCCAACTCCCCACTCACAGATATTCTTAGCAACAATGTCACAAAAATCAATACAAACGCAACAAGTTCTGCCACATGTAACAAACTAATCTGTCCTTTACTGTACCCCAGTGGTGCCCTCTATTCATGTATTCAAATGTAGACATGAAAATTCATTGATTTTGGAGCTTCTGAGTGACTAAGGCCTTCTTTTGTCGCTCCGGCTTTTAATAGATCTTTTCTAATTTGATAAAATCCTGAAAATTTGATTCCAAGTAATGAAATATCAATCTAAAATGGCAGGTCTTTCTTAATTATGCATGGATATTGGACTCAGATGTGACTAAACACCATGATTTTGAGTGACTCAGTGTGGCTTGCTTTGATAAATTTAGGCCACAAAAATTCATATCCTTGGCTATCAGAGATATAAGAGCAAAATTTTAGCAAAAAGACATCATAAAAACAGATTGCTGGAAGTTTTTATATATGACTTTATGATCTTTAATTGCTAAAATTTCTCTTTGAAAATTTATAGACTTAAAGATCTGACTAATATATATGCACCACTTAACTGTGTATAGCACACAAGGCACAGACTTCTTACGCTCAGTTTTCATGTTAATTTTCAAGTTCAATTTTAAGTTTTTGAATCTGAAAACCAACAAATCAAATTGTTTTTTTTACCATCATGTTCACTTGGTTTTATGTAAATTACACACTTTGAACCTTGGTTTTGAGTCAGCTGTAAGATTTGATGATAAAAATCACCAGTTTGCATGTTTAGACATTTGCCAAAGTGTAATGGAAGAAAACATCAAACAAAATTCTTGGTGGGAACTCAGGGTCGTGTGATCAGGGTCAAATGCTTTCTTGAGAAATTCTTGTAAGAAATAAAGGTCCGGATCAAGGAGGGACCAAGGAGTAAATACATCACGTTCTGACTCATGTCAAAATATCAAAACATTCTTGGCAAAAGAAATAACTAGTACAGTCAACCCTGTACAAGTGAGTCATACCTCTATATAAGGACCACCTGGCCAATATGACCACTTTTTGGTGGTCCCTTAGATAATTTTCCTATTAACACAAGCATTAAGAATCCTGTCTATAGTGACCACCTGTCCACAAAGACCAAATTTCTTGGTCCCTTGAGTGGTGGTCAGTTTTGAATTATGATCTGATTCTATGAATTGCTAGTCTAAGAATAAAATTGCAAATCTTTATGGCAAAATTATTCTTTCAAAGTCAATCTAATGGTATCATGCACTTTGAATTAGAATAACTTAAGCTTAAGCTAAAATAACTAAGCTGTTTTTAAAAAATGATGATACAGTCAATGTCCCCATTAGCATAGATTTATATAGAAGACAGCTGAATTCATGGTTTAATCAGACCTGTATGGCTGGGAATATTTTTAGGGAGACAGTCCAATTCAATTTTCCTTGAAAAGCCCTCCTAAAAAATCATACCAAATTCAATATAAAGATGTTGTTTGTATCACTTATGTAAAATACACACTCCCTGAGGTTATTGCTTTCCTATGTGCCTTCAGGCCATTTGTTGATTAAAAGTGTACAGCCATGTGTCTATGTTTAGATGCAATGGGTCTTCCAACTGAATATTTCGCCAAAATTTAAGTCTTACCAAAAATACACAGTCTGAGTGAGATATATAATGATTGTAATTCACTGAATTTCTATGTCAATTCTTTATTAACATACCAAACATAACAGACAAACATGACATACAATGTTGCCTGAATGGCGTTGATATTTACAAGATAAAATGTAAAAAAAAATTATATATTTACAACAACTGAATCAGATATGTTTTGCACTTTTGAACCCTGCACTGAATGTAAGATAAATATGAACATTTCCCCAATGCTGTGGATTTATGTATTCTGAGATATATCAAGGCATTTCGTATCTAAAGAATTGCACAATTGCAGGTTTACATTCCATAGGATTCCAAATTTGAACTTTGTGTGTCAGAAGAAATGATAAAAAACAGTAACCTTTGCTGTATTACTAACCTTCAATTTCAGATTCAATCTCTGAAGAGAGGGAATAAGTTAGATTTTTCAGACATATACTACTTTCTTCAATCTTGTGCACCTGAAATGTTTCTCTGTGCTACTAAATTTTCAGTGTACCTTTTCCCCAAAAATGAATTTAATTCCAATCCCTGCATTATTTTAGCGAATGGCACTTTTTGCACCCCTGTGCTATAATCACCACCAGTTAATATTCCACTTTATTTTTATAATTATCAATTTTTTTTTAGTAAATTTTGATCCCCATGTTTTCTTTTACAAACTGCACTTTTGCACCCTATGCTATAACATGAGATTTACATTCCCCAGTCTCCCCAGTGCCACTCATTATTCAGCACCCTGCAATATGCAGGTATCTCCACAGCTAATATTCTACTTTTTTTTTTTAAATCAAATTTTTAGGCTGGGTGCATCAGTGTGTACCTGTTCCCAAAACAAATTTCAATATTTTGTTCACAGATGACACTAAAAATTTGCCTTGCGCTATAATGTAAGATGCATCACCCGTTGATATTAAACTTTATCTTCTTTAGTGCACTAAAATTGTTTTCTGTGCACCACCAGTTTTAGCTACGTACAGAAATTTCAAATTTTGATTCCTGCATTATGTTCGCAGTTGCACTTTTGCACCCTGTGCTATAATGTAAGATTTACATTGCCCGTTAAAATTCTACTTTATTTTAACAATTTTATGTGTTCCCAAAAATGAATTTCGATCCCTGTATTATGTTCGCAGTTGCACTTTTGCACCCTGTGCTAAAACGTAAGATTTACATCACCAGTGCTGTTGCTTTATGTCGCTTTATGCTTCCCTCCACTCATTATTCAGCAGCCTGCAATATTCAGGTATCTCCACGGGGATCCAGCCACAATTTATGCGCCTTCATCTTTTTATGGTTATAATTTTTCCCTCTTGGTTCCCGACAAATGCACCATTCGCAGAAATTTCTATGCACTCGTGGAGGAATATAGTGTTACATGTGTATAGGTGTTGAATGCATAGTAATAAGAGAGATTTTTCTGATTGAAAGCATCATAAATATACATGAAAAAACAATTATTGCTAGTGAGTGATGTATTTATATCTCAATGAATATATGAAAATTACATTTTCTGTTCACACTATCGAGAGAAATCTCTTCATTTGTAAGTAAAATTTGTATTACAGGAAAATATCCTCACTCAAATGTATTTAAATGATCATTTCTTAAAATTGTCATAAATCATTGTGAAAATTTCTGACAACAATTATACCAATTCATATAAATCTTCAGATAAAATACACAAATTTCAACAAATTTTGGACATCATTTTCACACATATTGATTGTACAGCACTTGAATATAAAAACCACCGGTACCCAGATGCAGGTATAAAATGTAGACGAGGAGGAACATTCAGGTCTCATCTGCATCAAACATACAAACTACCGCCCTGGGGGCTACTCCCAGGCTGTAGAATTAAACCCAACACATTCATCTGGTGCAAAGAACCACTAGTTCAGCACTCGAGGGTTTTCCTATGCAGAAAACAACCACCTTGCGACAGGGGTGAGGGAGAGGGTAGTAAAACTACAGCCTGCCTGTCTGAAGGCAAGATGGCAGCCGTCAACGAGTGGGGAAAGAAAAATGCTGGCACGAGGAGATAGAGAAGGTGGGGATGTAAGAAAAAGGGTTGAAGTTAAGGTTCTGTACCTGGATTTTCGCCGCAGCGTTCGCCACTTCTGGGTCATTAAGGTCAATGTCGATTTCTTCCTCCTCTTCCGCTGGTTTATTAGCTTCCCCGTCGGCTTTCGGGCCGTCATCTGTCGGTGCGGAAGCAGGCTGTTCCTGGTCTTCTTGCTCCTTCAGAGCTTTCGCCTGCTTGCGACTCTGGTAACCCCTGAAACAGCACAGCATATTTAAGGCTCTAGTGCTTCTTTCTTGAGAGAATGGTGAGTTTTGGGGTAGAACAGACGTGTTTTGGACCAGACAGGTTGTCAGGAAGAGAAGGTTTTTGGCACCTCGGCGGTTGTGAAAATAAGCTGCCAATAGAATGAGATAGTGCAGGCAAGGCCGGGTTTAAATGAGGGCCGTACCACTATAGGGATGGTGGAGGGGTGGGCAGGTTGGCAGCTGTCAACAACCTGGCAGCATGGGGCTTTGAATAACAATATCATTAATATTCTTTGAGTAATACTTAGTATATACAGGTTGTGTACCAGAGTAACTTCTAAAGAAAGGGCTATAAAAACAATATCCACACAGTAATATTGAGATTGTAGAAAGATATCAAAAACCTGTAATTTGGCATTGCCTACAAGAAAACAGGTGTAATAGAATAGATCAAAAAAGATTCAAATAGTATAGAAAACAGAAATACTGTAGTTTGAGCTCTGAAAGAATAGAAAAAAAGATTTTTTTATATATAGTCAGACCTGCATTAGTGACCACCTCTACATAAGGACCACCTGTCCAATGTATTAAACCTCCATTTTGTGGTTAGATAATTTGTCCCAGTGACACAGTGAGTGTCCACATAGACCAGATTTTCTCGGTCCCTTGAGTGGTCTCCTTCCACTGTAAAGTGTCCCCTGAAATGTAATCTTGTTAAGAGATGTTTTCCCCTGATGACAATGATGACCACACACTCCCATGGGAAATCTGGTGACTCCTCCCTACAGATAGGATCTCTGCAAACTGATGAACTCATCTCTGTCCACTTTCTACTGTAGCTCAACTACAACTTAAATACTCGCAAAGACTTGAACACCCAGCCTTTCAAAACACCCACCGTGCAAGCACCCTGGTTCAGGCTGGCGTTTTACTGACTTTGAATTTTGTAATGTCTTAATATTCAATTTTGGTGTATGTGTGGCTATTTATTTGATAAAGGTATTACTTTGAAACACAGTGGGGCTATTACTGCATTTCTGGTTTCTTTTAAGGGACGAGCCCTTTTATGTTAGTGCATTTCAGCCTCTGATTTACTGTTTAGCAATAGACAGTCCAAAATTGTAATCCTTATATTACACTAGAAATGAAATGTGCCAGTACGAAAGATGAAGCACCTTTGGGCAAATTAAAGGAAAAATTGAACCTCTAACTAGTGTTAATAACAGGCCAGCATGATACTAGTACTCTTCTCAACTTGCCAATCAGTCCAACCTTTACTATACATTCAACTACTAGACTAGTCTAAATTTATCCAGTTGCTAATCTAGAGTGCAACGACACTACTAACTGTTCTAACTTGTGCTAATAACTGGCCTGTACGATACTTACTCTTCCTCTTCTGTATTGCTGTGACATTTCCGTGAAAAGCAGGGATGTTACACAGACAGGTTAGTTAAGCTTTCACAGACTTGACGTAAAACATGTCACCAAAGTTACGTCTAGGTTCTCTACAAAGATTTAAGACGGATACTGGACAATTTCAGGGCAAGACTGTTTACAGCTAAGGGGTAACTTCCGTTTTGGTGAACTTAAATAAAAGCAACATTGGGATGGCACCACTACTGGTATGCTACATCTATCAATCTTTGAAAGTAACAGTTTTTTAATTCATTTTCAGAAAAAGAAAATGGGGAATGAAATTCTATGAACTGTTTTCAAGGAAAGGCCATACAGGTTTCCTTTTCTACAGAATAATATTTGCATGCACATGGAGCTATTCATAGAATTCTGAAGGTCGTAATCTGAAAATTTTCAAGGTCGCAGAAAAACAAGTTGACTGCAGTTACACAGCGTGGCACGAGTACAATTGAGAATAATTATCAAACCCTTCCAACTTCTCCTTCTGTCTTTTCTGACTTCTTAAAGAATAAAGAAATTGTGATAGCAACATGAAAAATTGTACTGTACTGTACTGTACTGTACTATCGATTCAGAAGCTAGTGTGATGACTGCCCCCTAGCGGGTCTTTCAATCACTGCAGGCTACATTAGAACATGGGGCCATTTCCTCTGCCTAACACATTCCCCCTTCCTGTTAGCATTTGGTGTAATCTCACAGTAATCTCAGGAATCTCAGCTCCACTCATTTTCCTGGCTGACAACATCACACTGACTGCCAGGTTTAGATAGCTTCCAGTTTGTCAGGCTGCAGTAAATGTGTTGAATTTATTTTGTGGCAGTGGTTTTGATTCAAGGTTGGAGGGGAAAGGAGGGTTTTTGCAGTGTTTGAAGTTTGCAGTAGAAACATTTCTGTTATAATTTGCAGCAAAGCCACAACAAAAACCACAAACATAGATATTTAAAGCATCATTGACATGTCACAATTTTTTGCATTTCTGGTGAGAATATAAGTTGTGTACAACTTATCACCATCACTATGTCTTTGTCCATATTTGTCTTTAGTTGTATTACTTGTACTTTTCTCTGAAAAAAAAATTCACAATTTACGCTATTACAGTATAACGTAACACACAATTCACACATGTAGGATAAGACCCTTTTTTGTTTTATCCTAGTGCAGTACATTTGTACATCAAAGGGACACATGGATTTTATAACGAAAACACCACTGCTGACACCCTGGGGTGACATGTTTGTTTAGCAGGAGGACATTAATTATCATTACTGATAACTTCTCCTCCCACTCTGCTGGTCAACATTTCCCAGCAGACAGCTATTATATATCACTGTGTACATGTATATAGGGAGACAGGGCAGGGTTTAGCAGGGCTCGAAATATTGGGTGCATGTGCACCTTGGGCCACACCAATTTAATTTGTTGGTTCTCAGATTTGTCGCTTCATTTTTTTCTGATTTGCAAAAATAAAAGGTTTTGAAAATGGTAACTTCTCCTCCCACTGCTGGTCAACATTTCCCAACAGACAGCTGTAATATATCACTGTGTACATGTATGTAGGGAGACAGGGCAGGGCTAAGGGTCACAGGAATGCCAGTTGCTATTTCTCAGATGCTGATCAGATTTGAAACAATTAGTCAGTAAACCTTCACAGGGAGTGCCCCAAGATAAACATGTTTACTCTGTATGATCAGGGAATGATCAGCACTCCTCCCACATGCCACAGGGGGGTAGATTTTATCTATCACTGGATACAAGGCATGACTGAGGTCAGCTGATGGAGATGTTTCAGATTTTTCTTCCAAGACAAATGTTGGAATGGAGTAAAGAAGAATGCTATAAAGGCAGGATGGATGTGTAAAAGACAGGGGTTTGTTGTTTTATAAACATGTATAGATACAACAAATGAGGTAATAAAGAACTCTTGACAGCTATGGGACACAGGGCAGTACTGGGGTCAGCAGTTGCTTTAGATTTTTCCTGGAGAAAAATGTAGGAAATGGAATGAAAAGAATGCCAAGGAAGGATGTACCAACAACAGGCCTGGGATAAAGGTATAAAACATTATTATTCAGACAAAAAATGGGGTAATTTGGAAACAGCTCTTGAAACCAATGTTGTAGATTGTAGTCCTGTCTACATATTATTATCATTAGTGAGTCAGAGAATCCATAGCTGATAATGATGACTCATAAGCTATTATTCATGGATACCACAGGGTAAAACAGGGCAGGGCTGTGGCCACTGTAGTGACACTTGTTGTTTCGCAAATTTGTCCCATAACTAGGAAATGGAGCAAGAAGAACCGCAAATTCATATATTTTTGCGAGGACTTCATTCTTGGTAGAAGGGGAAAGAACTGTTTTGTTTTAAGTTTATGGTTGAAACAATTTTGTACTACAAAAGCTCATTGTAAAAAAAATAAAAACACTGCAAACAATTGAGGATTTACAGTAGCAGGGGGTGATGAGCAAAAGGGGTTTGTGTTTATCTAAATTTTGTGATTTCCAGGTAAGGCTGGTAGGTAAGGAAGGTAAGGTGGACCTTGCTATGGTCACACAGAGACTCCTAGCAAGATGAGACAAAAGTACACTCTTAACACCGCCTACCACTAGGGGCTGTGATCACTGAGCCACCAAAAATTTTACAGATTGCTCAGTGAATTTCCTACATAAAGAACACTTTTGTTCACATTTTGTTGTGTCATGTTGTCTTCTATATGCAACTTAAACATTGTGCATCATATTGCAATTATCAAATCAAATCAAATCCAATTTTGTTTGACAGGCTGAACAAAAGTCCTAAAAGGGAACTATGCGGCTCCAGATGTCTTACTGACTGGGTGTGCAAGATGTGGATTAGCTTGAGGAATGAATCCCCTACATACAACAATTCTGTTTATTTGTTTACTAAAGTCTTGTTGTCTACATCTAGGTGACTTCAGTCTGTATTCTGGCCAATATACTGCACAACAATTTTATTCATTTGTTTACTTGTTGTTTATATGTTTACCTGAATCCAGCCTGTATCCTGGCCGCGGCCAGGTCCTCTTCCCTGGAGCTCCCCTTCTCCTCTGGCTGTGGGGACTGGGAGCCCGGCTGGGATGCCTGGATCTGTGGGCAAACGGGAGGCTAGGGTTACTCTGGTGCTCACATGTGATGCTAGTGTTACCCACACAAAAAAAGATATAATGAAGTCCCTGTCCTTGGTACTGAAATGTTAATTATAACTTTAAAACTGCAGTATCTTCTTGTAAAACTCTTCATCAATCAATAAATCAATCAATCAACAATTAAGAATTACCATGCTTATAGACCAGTCTTTAGGTATAACACTTGTTACATGATAACACATGTAGTAACATATGATGCAGGTTGCCATGTCCTTGGTGCTGAAGTATATACCAGTTATATCTCCAGTCTTTAATTTTGAAACTCCTGATGACATATTAAAATATGTAATACCAGATGTTTAAACCTTCACTGTCCTTGGTGTTGAACTATATGTAAATTAAAACCAAATCCCAGTCTCCAGTTGTGAAACGCCACAGTACAAGCTAAAACGTGAAGTACCAGATATCAAAACTTACCCTGTCCTTGGTGCTGAACTCTATGTGAAACAGTACTAAACTCTAATACCCAGTTTTGAGACTCTAATTTACATGCTAATGCATGAAGTAACATCAACAAAATGCTACATAGATGCAACATTGGATTCTGGCCAAGAAAGATAGAAACTTACTATCCCCATCTTTAATCTATCTGAAATCTGAAACTAGCAATCAGAAGAGTGCCTGGATAAGTCCCAGATAATTGGTTGCTCCCAGGAAACACTTTTAAGTCATGATGTACAGTAATGACACCTTCTTTAGACAGCTTGTAACACTGCAGTGTGTGAGATATACTGGGCACAGGTGGAACAAGTCGTTATGTGTAACATGACCACCTGCCTCCATGTACCTGCAAAACTTGGGTGTTCCATCTATGGGTAGTTAGGCCATGTTGATTTGATTATATGGATGACATCCTCTGGGAACCCCAAAACTGATGCAAGCGTACAAATAAAAAAAATTTGGCCCCCCAAAAGAGTTGCTTTCATTATGAAATCTAATATGGTTATGAAGGTTGCACAAATAATACAGAGTATGGTATGGTAAATAATCTTCAAACTCTTCAAATTCATTTCTTTACATTTTCGTCTTTTTTGTTTGATTTTGGCATTCTACGACATTGGTATCACTTTCCAATGTTTTTTTTCAACCTATGATATATATTTGATCATTTTGATAGGGATTCAGTGAGACATTTGTTTAAAATCTACAAGCTTCTTAGGCTATTCAAGTAGTGTTATTTTCATCAATCGCAAAAAGAGATACATTGTATTTTTGCTAGCAAAAAGAAACATAGACATATGAGCAAGGGCGAGGGAACTTTCAACCACCATCTTTGCTCATAGACATCTGATTTGGGTTGACATAATGTCTTATCCCATTTCTACCTGCCTATAGAAATGCCTTGACAGTGATCTTAAAACCCTTGGCAACTACAGACCAGGGACTATCATATTCAAGGCTTTGGTTATAGATGTCAAGTTCAATTTTGTCTTATCTTGGCTTTTATCTTCCAAAAAATATTGCCAGCAATGGCATTGACCATGACCTCCCATCCCATGGGAGTCACGCTCAAGGGCTTAGATTTTTTCATTTTCTATGATAATAGAAAATGATAATAGAAAATGATGTGTGACTGGCATTATGTCAGATTTCACCTTTAGAAATAATAGCGACAGTATTCTTACATCATACAATTGTCATATGACATTCAAACTTCAAAGGCTAAGATCTTTACATTTTCTATGTTTGTAGACATGTGACTGACATCATCATGTTTTACATTTAGATTCACAGATTTATTTTACACTCAAAGGCTTAAATTTTACATTTTCTATGGACATATCTGACTAGCATTATATCATTCATGTAATAAAATGTGAGATGCAAAGCCAGTAGAAATAATGCTGAATCTGAATTATTATCTGCAATGCTACAAGCTAATTCGTGTTGTGTTTTACACCTTCCTACGCTCCTGGCCTGTAGATGACAGATCGCCTGTTCCCATCATCAGTCATGCCAGCAAACAATATATCATGTTTTACCTTTAGATTCACACTCAAATTTTTTTATTTTACACTTTCTAACTGTTTGTATATACACTTTCTAACTGTTTGTATAAAAGAAGCCAAAAGAAATAAAAGCTGAATCTGAATTTCTGCATTGCTAGAAGCTAATTCGTGCTGTGTTTTAAACCTTCCCATGCTCCTGGCCCTGTATTATATAGTGTATACCGGGTATGACGGATTATCTGTTCGTATCATCAGTCATGCCAGGGAACGAGCAAACATTGATTACAGCCTGGCAGGGCAGAACAGCGTGTCAGAGTTATGTCTGCACTTCCAGTTACATCTGAGCCCAAATATCACCCATCCATAATAACTACAAAATCACTGCTTACAGCTGATATAGGCCATCTATAAACAGGGCTCAAAATACTGGATGCACATTTTAATAGATATTTGTTATGTATGTAAAGGTACTATTGTACACTAGTATACAGCATATTCTTGAACAAGACACCTGAGCCAAAATATCAGAGATCTATAAAGCCTACAAAATCGCTGCTTGAGGGCTCAAAATACTGGGTACTGTACATATGCACCTTTTCTTACTAGATATTTGTTGTGTATGTACTAATTGTACACTAGTATACAGCATAATCTACAATAGGGACCGAGCGAACATTGATTACAGCCTGGGAGGGCAGAACAGCGTGTCAGAGTTATGTCTGCACTTCTAGCTACATCTGAGCCCAAATATCACCCATCCATAATAACTACAAAATCACTGCTTACGGCTGATATAGTCCATCTATAAGCAGGGCTCAAAACAGGATACTGGATACATATACACCTGTTTTTTTTCTACTACAGTAACCGTAGTAGATATTTGTTATTTTTATAAGACATATTCTTGAATAAGACATCTAAGCCCAAATATCACCAATCTATAATGCCTACAAAATCAAGGCTTATTTATTTTATAGGGCTGATACTGATAGAGTTCATCTATGAGCAGGGCTCAAAATACAGGATGTATATGCATTTATGTAAAGGCATTGTACAGCCTAGGAGTTATGTTCACTCTGCCAGATACATCTCAGCCCAAATATCACCGATCCATAATAACTACAAAATCACTGCTTAAGGCTGATAGGGTTCATCCATAAGCAGGGCTCAAAATACTGGGTGCATATGATGTTTGAAGCTGTATGCAAAGGCATTGTACAACAGTATGTAGCATACTCTTGAGAAAACATAAGAAAAGCTTTGTTGTGATATTTGTTTCGAACTGGCCAGAGGATTTGGGCTAATCTGATCAAAGCACTCTATAATGCCAACAAAATCACTGCTCGAAGCTGATATAGTTCTTCTATAAATAAGGCTTAAAATACCGAATGGATTTGCAATTTAAGGCTGTGCAGCTAATTTTGACTGACTATATATTTGTGTGGGTATATTAAGTATGGAAAGGCATTATTGCATACTACATTGTACTATTACTAATATATAACATATTCTTACAAAATATATGAAAAATGTAAGAAATGCTTTTTTGTATTACTTGCTTAGTAATTTGAAATTAGCTATAGAATTTGAGTTCAATTATTTTATGTTGTGCACCCAAATGTTTTCTAAAGATTTAGGTGAGATGCACCAATGCACAAGTTCCAAAACATGAATTTTTGAACCCTCATAAGAAATACAAACATGACATTCAGGAACAAAAACATGTGCCACAACTGTGCCTGTCCCTGGTGCTGAATTACCTTCCAGTAGACATGATTACAGTGTCTGACAGATGAAGATATTGAACCCGCACAGTAGCCTTGAACTACCAGCGACAGGCATGGTGTTATCATTACAAACACTGCTTGTGGAAATGGCACTTTACACAATACGGAAGGATGGCACACATGCAGTGAGCTCATGGTGATTAGGCCACACCAATTTAATTGATTGGTTCTCGGATTCGCCTGTGCCATTTTTTTCTAATTTCCAAAAGAAAAAAGAAAGAAAAAGAGCCAGAATCAACTCCAAAATGCTCACATTATTGCTCAACTGTTGAAGAAAGCTCCTTGTCTTCCTTGTTGTTACTTACAGTTTTTCCATGTATCAGTGCATCGGTTTGATAAAAAGTTTAGAATTCTTTGTTTGAATTATAAACCCGCCTGGTACATGTATCTGTATTTGTATAGCTGGTATAACCGCCTTTCGGTGTAACACACCAGCTTCGCAGGCACGCGGCGCGGCAATAGCTGGCTATATTACACCGATCGACTTGTTACACCTAACCCTTGAACTTCTAGCTCTAGACATTGTTTAAAGCTATCTATTGACAATGCCCCTACTGTACGTTGACTTCAACTTCAACTTTCAACTTTATTTGTTCAACCAGGTATCACACTCAGGCCACTCTGGCCTGTTTTTCAGGAAATCCTGGTACAAAAGCACAGACAAACACCTAACAGTTAAACAGATTCACAATACATACAAAGTCTAAAAATAGCACATAGATAAAACTAATCTTAAATATTTGATAAAAACTGTTTAAAAGTTCTGAGACTAGGCTGCTTCGTGGCTCCTATAATAGCTTTTGGTGCTATCAGAGAATTGTTTTCAATTCTTTTTCCCTGTCGCTTCATATTTTTCCTGAAAAAAATCAGAGAACCAACAAGTCAAACTGGTGTGGCCTTAGAGTGTAATACCTGTGGGTTGGATGTGACAGAGTTTCTACAGCCCCCATGGTAATATCTGAGCAGCAAAGCCGTAACGTTGACGATCAATAACCTGTCAAAATCACTGCTTAAAGCTGATACAGGCCTGTCTGTAAGCATTCAAATCATGTAGATGTAACCTGTCCTTGGTGCTGAACCTGTTTCTACCAGATATTACATAAATTAAACTAGCGAAACACCTTGCATTTGGAGAAATACTACATAAGAGGCAAAGGAGTTATCAGAATTACTGCTTTAAGCTGATTTTGGCCTGTCTGTAAGAGTTCAAATCAGATGAGACCTGTCCTTGGTGCTGAACCAGTTTCTACCAGATATTTCTCGTATTGAACCAACATAACACTTCAGCAAGAAATACTAAGAGTTATAATAATTATAAGAGGCTAAGAGTTGTCAAAATCATTACTTAAAGTTGATACCACTGGCCTGTCTGTAAGAATTAAAATCAGATGAGACCTGTCCTTGGTGCTGAACCAGTTTATACCAGATATTATGTATATTGAACCATCGTAAAACCTTACATAGCAAGAAAAACTGTTTAAGAGGCAAAAGAGTTGTCAGAATTACTGCTTAAAGCTGATGATACAGGCCTGTCCATAACTTATATAGTATTAGACTTCAAATCATTTGGATGTAGCCTGTCCTTGGTGCTGAACCGAATTCTACCAGGCATTATATATATTGAACAAGCAAAACACATTATATAGTGAGAAATACTGTATAAGAGGCAAAAGAGTTGTCAAAATTATTGCTCAAAGCTGATACCGGCCTGTCCATAACTTATATTCTTTCTTTATTGGCAATGACAACAGGTCAAGACACAGGTTATCAACTTATGTAGTATAAGACTTCAAATCCTTTGGATGGAACCTGTCCTTGGTGCTGAACCCATTTCTACCAGGTATTACATATATTGAAGCAGCAAAACTCCTTACATAGCAAGAAATACTACTTAAGAGGCAAAAAGTTACTGCCTAAAGCTGGGTCTATCCTGTTTATAAGAAGTCGAATAATTCAAACGTAACTTGTCCTTGGTGCTGAACTTAGATATTACATATATTGAACCAGCATTTCACCCTACATAGCAAGAAATACTGCATACAAGGCCAAAGAGTTACTGCGCATTGAAGAACCACTGTAAATTTTGCAAGAAGGAGATCCCATGGGCAATCTTAAGGGCAAAACATGCAACAACTTGGCTGAGCGTACCTGAGCCAAACCAATAAACTATAGTACCGATGGCTACATGTACATCTGTGCAAATATCGGGCATCAATAAAGACTATAAAAGCACTGCTTAAGGCTAAGATTGTGATGTCTATAATAATTTCAATTACGATGGGACCAACAGTTTGAATCTTTAATTTCTGAGTAACCTCAAGGAAGGGGGGGAGGCAAGTAACAGAATTATAAATGTATAACCATACCAGTGTCTTTATGACAGTCAATAAAAACACTGACAAAATAAATGTTATTAGGCTGTCTATTGAATACCTGTGCCATTATTATTAATAGTGGTCATTGAAAACACTGACAAAAACAGTGCTACTAGTATTCGGTTATCTCTCTCGTCCTTAATTGTCTACAAAATTTAACAAAAAAGTCATCGAAACACATCGGGTTGGCCTGTCCTTGGTGCTGAACTACACATAACAACATGTAGTATGTTACAAGCCACTAAAAATGGGCCACATGACAGATTTCTTAGACATCTAAATAAACAATTAAGTTGAGATTTCTCATTACAAATAATGTCTAATCATCATGTATACGTTTCATTTTAATTATGAAAAGTCTATAGTTAGTTACTAGATAATTTTAATACCTAATAGCGTGCAAGTCAGCACTGCAATGTACCAATAAGAATTGCACAAAATTTTCCTTACAAATTTCTTTGAATAACCTATATAGGTTTTCTTTTGAATAGCCAAAAAATGTGACACACTTACAACATAACATATAGCTGCAGGAAGGAAGACAAATATTGGGTATTAAAAAGATAAATATTGGCTATCAATAAGACACATATTGGCTATCAATATTCCCGACCAAAACACTTCCGTCAATGAGAGAACCAATTAGTGCAGAGGGAAACGATCTCAATCTTTAATTAGTCGCCGGGAGGGTTATTGACAGGCTGTCATAGCTGCCACTAATCTCGTGGTTCGTTAGCGGAGAGGTCAACAACCTGACGACCTTTGACACGGGTCATTTGTCAGGAGCCCACAGAGGGGCGTGATGTAATTTTGACAGATTGACTTTTCCGCTGATTTGATTTTTCGGATTTCAATTTAAATTTACAGGGGAATTTTTGGAGTAAGGCCAATGGTGGTTGTTCTGTATCTGTATCTGTATCGGTATAGGCGGTATAACCGCCCTTTGGCGTAACACACCAGCTTCGCAGGCACGCGGCTAGCTATATCACACAGAACGACTTGTTGAATTACAAATTTTCATAGTTGTAAAAAAATCTTTATCATAAAAAAGCAGTAGTCTTAGAAAAGAATTTATCACCGATGTACAGTCTAATTTGGGATCTACATAATTTGGATAAATGTATCTGTTCATCAGGTCATTTTGGTGTTCTAGTTTTCTGTATTTCTCCTTTGAATGAAGAATTTTCCCTGTTATAGAATTTGTAAGAGGCATGATGTAATTTTGACAAATGGACTTTTTTGGCTCCAAAAATACCTATCAGGAAAAGTAGTATAGGCCACACCAATTTAATTTGTTGGTTCTCGGATTCGCCTCTTCATTTTTTTCTGATTTGCAAAAAAAAAAGAATTCTGGGTCTGGATCAACTCAAATGTGCTCATATTTTGCCCCCAACAGTTGAAGAAAGTCCTTTTCTTCCTAGTTGTTACAGTTTTTTTTTCCATCTATCAATGCAGTGGTTTGATTAAAAGTCCCAAATTCATTGTTTAAATATTAACCCAGCCTTTTGTGTTGACTACATAGCTCTTATCGTAGCATTTGGGCCTATAATAGTATGACCAGTCCTGTTTCTATTTTTATTTTTTTTCGCCCTGTCGCTTCATATTTTTCCTGAAAAATCCGAGAACCAACAAATTAAATTGGTGTGGCCTTATAGGCAAGGGACTCATCAAGCATGTAAGGGCCAATTAGTTTGAGATCTAATTTAGATAAATGTATCTCTTATCAGGTCATTTTGGTGATCTACTAAAGACGAATTTATCTGTTGTAAGAATCTGTAACAATGGGTACAGCAAACATTTCTGTATTACTGATTCAGAAACTATACATACTTAAAAATCACAACATAGAGTCACAAAAAAGTTATATTTGTGCAAAACATTATGGGGTCAGTTTTGGCCCTATACGGTAAGATTCGTCGTAAAAAAACGGTGGTTTTTAGGGTTAAAGAAGAATTTCCCTGTTGTAAGAATTTGTAACAATGGGTATAGCAAACATTTCTACATTCAAATTTCCCACCTTAAATGCGCCAACCATCCCAGCCATTCAGGATATAACCTACTAGTCTCTACCAGACCAACTACGCTGGCTATGTATAGGAGAATAATTGCCAGGGGAGTTTGGCCGCCTTGTAGGTTTGACTGGCCTGGAGGGAAAGAAACTACCTCCCTGCGGCCGGACTCCCTTGGCCAATTTTACTCTCCTTTTTGCCGAATTCTATGATCCGTATTCCCGTAGAAAGGCCTGGTGGAGGCTAATAACCTACATGATACATTTCCCTGTTGTAAGAATCTGTAACAATGGGTATAGCAAACACTTCTACATTCAGAGTAAAAAGACTCTTTTTACACTACCAAGTCTTTTATTCAGCCAACGTTTCAGTGACCGTCTGTCACCTTCCTCAGGGCAATTCTGACTGGTTCACATTGCACTGCAGCACAGGTGTCACTGCAAAACGTCAGCTGAAGAAAAGACTTGGTTGTGTAAAAAGAGTCTCTCTACTCAGTGTCTTACCAACCTGATGAAACTATTCACTAATTTCTACATTCAAATTTCCCACCTTAAATGTGCCAACCATCCCAGCCACTCAGGATATAACCTACATGTACAGTTCTACTCACCAGCCAATGAACACATCAGATAACATCGCCAATTCCGGAGGACAGAATTCCCATGCATAAATGCACCGAGGTGTTTCTAGATTCCCACCGATAATGCTGTAAAGACCATCACTATATCTTACCAACAACTACAATGTATTCCCCCCAAAGATTGCTGTGTACAGTAAAAACAGTTTTCAACATACACAGGGACTAAACCTGTTGTTAACCACTGTCCAAAATTTGGTGGACAAATATTTTTAACATTCACAATTATCGCGATTTTACGTTCAGAAGTGATTGGTCATTAATTATCCAGATGAAGGCGACGGTGGTGGTTGAAAATTTGATCTCTATGTAACTCTTGTGTTGGAATAAAGTTCAACATTTTACATTTTACTATAGTATTAGTCACAATTATGAAGAAATTCCTTCCGAAGAAAGTCGCAACAGAATTCAACAGAATTCCTGCTGTAGCGATTCCTGTAGCGTTTTTGTGGCTGCCTGATTGCTGTAGCAATTCCGCATGTTTTTGTGGTCGCCTGATTGCACGTTAGGAGTAAGCGACAATTTCGCAACATTAACTGCCGAGTCAATCCATCAAAATATCATCACAGCTCCGTAATTCATAACATCATCTTCTATATTCCTCTCAAAGGAATGACATCCCAAGGATGTGACATCTACATGTAACATGTCACAGGAATGTAAAAGTGAACGAAATACAGGACAAAAACAGGACGACAACAGTACAAGAAGCAATCCTTCATAACACCATCAAAGCTCTGTAACTCATAACATCGACTTCTAAATCCCTCCCAATGGAATGACATCCCAAGGATGTGACATCTACATGTAACATGTAACAGCGAGGAGTAAAAAATGAACGAAATACAGGACAAAAACAGTACAAGAAGTCATCCCTCAAAACACCATCAAATAAAGCTATAATTCATAATATCAACTTCTATATTACTCCCAATAGAATGACGTCCCAAGGATGTGAGATCTACACACAAACATGTCACAGGACATTTCTATGTAAAAACGAACCAAATACAGGACAAATTTTGCAAGGAGACAACAGTGTAAGAAGCAATCCTTCATAACACCATCAAAGCTACATAATTTATAACATCATTGACAACTGTCTGTCTCCCTATGGAATAACATACCCAAGGACTTGACATCTATAACATGTAACATCAACGTAAATGAACTAAATACAGGACAAACATAAGTCAAGAACAGTACAAGAATCCATCTTTCAAAACATTACTGACACTATGTAATTCATAACAACATCAACAGTTACTGTCTGTCTCCCTATAGAGTGATATACATGTACATGTACCCTCAGATGGGACATCTACACATCACAAGAAGTGGAAATGTGAAAAAAAAAAACACAGCGCAAACACAGGACAAGAGGCAATCCTTCAAAACACCATCAATTTGAAAGCTCTGTCATATATAACAGCATCAACAACTGTCTCTGTCTCTCTTGAAATGGAATAACATATTACATACCCTCAGATGACACATCTATATGTAACATGAAGTTGAAATATAAAAAAAATACATGACAAACACAGCACAAGAACAGTAAAAAAAGCCAACCTTCAAAAAATCATCACCAATTTTGAAAGCTCTATCATCCATATAACAGCATCAACAACTGTCTCTGTCTCTATGGAATAACATACTGTAGTGTAGGATGGGACATCTACAATGTGACAAAAAAGACAACAAAATACAGGACAAAAATTGGACAAAAACAGGACAAAAAAAGAATCGCGTTTACCAAAGAAGTACATCCACACATTCCCCCTGTCATCTATAACAGCATCAACAACTGTCTCTCTGTCTCTCTATGGAATAACGTAACGTAGGATGGGACATCTATAATGTAACCAAAAAAGCAACAAAATATAGGACAAAAATGGCACGAGAACAGGACAACAAAAGAAGAAGCATGTTTACCGAAGAAGTACATCCACACATTCCCCTCGGTGCTGCATGGGACAGAAGGTTTCGCGGCTCGCTCAGCCTGCTTCGAGCGCTTACACAGTCACACAACCAACGTTACTGCTCCTGTGCCTGCCTACTCTCACTGTGCCGGATTGCACCGCAGAGATATGTTACTACTGGGCCTGATGGGGGACAGTCTCAAAACCTAAACGTCTCCTACTAATGAAGATAGGTCGTGTGGGCGTGTGGGGACAGTTTCAGAAGTTCCATACCTCTTGTTCCAACCAAAACTTTCACATTTACTGTCATTGGAGGATTGCACCACAGAGATGATGGGGGACAGTCTCAAAACCTTCATGTTAACTGCTAATGAAGACAGGTCGTGTGGGGAGCCACTGGGGATTGTTTCAGAAGTTACACATTTCCTGTTCCAAAACTTTCTGTTACTACTCATACTGATGGGGGAAAGTCTCCAAACCACCACGTCAACTGCTAATGAAGTAGTGTGGGGACTGTTTCAAAACTTTCATGTCACCTGATAATGAAGTCAAGTCATGCGGGGACTGTTTCAGAAGTTCCATATCTCCTGTTCCAAAACTTCCACATATTCTGTTTTTAAATCCTTCTAATATTGTCACCTGTTAATGAACATAGTTCTTGAGAGGACTGTCTCAAAAGTTACATATGTCGAAAACTTTCACATGTTCTGTTACTAGAGGATTCAGGGTACTGCAATTTCAAAACTTTGAAGAGAATTTTCCCTGCTTTAACATACATTATAATTTGTTTTGCCAGAGAGTTAGTTTCAAAAGTTACGTGCATCCTCTTGAACCAGATGACGTGTCAGAATTACGTTTGGTTTCACACAGACATTTCTGGCCGGTGTGTATCAGTCCAGAGATGACTAATGTTGTGCCTCATATCTGGATAATAGTCTGGGCTAGCAGTAAGGATTCAATTACAACAGTGTAACCCAACACCAGTTACCACGGTGACAGACATCTGGTTCAGGTCATTGACCTTATTGGTTTGGAGAAGAAGAGGAAACAGAGAAAAAACAATAATTTATGTTTTCCTACAGTTAACACGAAAAGAATTTTGCCTGCTTTAACATATATTTCGAGAGTCAGTTTCAAAAGTTACATGCATCCTCTTGAACCACAAGATGACATGTCAGAATTACGTTTGGTTTAACTCAGACATTTCTGGTCGGTGTATCAGTCCAGAGATGAGTAATGTTGTCTCTGATATCTAGATAATAATCTGGGCTAGCAGTAAGGATTCAATTACATCAGTGTAACCCAACACCAGTTACCATGGTGACAGACATCTGGTTCAGGTCATTGACCTTATTGGTTTGGAGAAGAAAAAGATGAAGAGGAAACAGAGCAAAAACAATACGTTTTAAAGAATTTTGCCTGCTTTAACATATTTTGAGATTCAGTTTCAAAAGTTATATACATTCCTTGACACCAGAAAATGTGCCTGAATTATGTTTGGTTTCACACAGACCTTTCTGGCCGGTGTATATCAGTCCAGAGATGACTAATGTTGTCTCTCATATCTAGATAATAGTCTGGGCTTGCAGTAAGGATTCAATTACAACAGCACGGCCAGACAATAGCGTGCAGACAAATATCCCCAGTAGAGCTCTCCATAAGCATTTAGTCCTGCAATTTATTGATACAGAGGGACTGAAGGCAATGAACTGTGCCTTTGTGTTATTAGGGAAGGGTGTCCGATATATGGAAATACCAGAGACTTGTAATCTATCTAGATTGACCTGGACATCATTGAAATGAGTGGATAAATCCTGTGCAAATTTGTCAGGCAAGTTTGGCGCTTTGGCTACAGATAAACTTCGCCAAAATCTATTGCTTCTACCAAATATTTATGCTTACCGAAGAAAATATATTGATTTTGCTCTGTTTCTTCTTCTTCTTACATTCCAAACACTGACCTCTGACCAGACTGTCTCTCACCATGGTAACTGGTGTTGGGTTACATAATGTTGCAATTTTATAGTAGAAGGGATTTAGACTCCTGTCACCATTATGTGAATGTGTTTGCATAAGAATTAACAGAGCAGACCATATGCGAAGGTAAACATTATGCATTTGCTTTGCAAAATTAATGTTACATTTCTAGTATGTATTATATTAGACCAGCACAGCATCTCACATAGGACCCTTACATAGCAAGAGATACTGTATAAAAGGTTGTAAAAATCATGACTTAAAGCTCATACCGGCCTGTCTATAAGAATTCAAATCATTCAGATGGATCCTGTCCTTGGTGCTGAACTTAGATATAACATATGTTGAACCAGCAGAACACTTTAGATAGCAAGAAATACTGTATAAGAGGCAAAATAGTTGCCAAAATCACTGATTAAAGCTAATACAGGCCTGTCTATAGGAATTTAAATCATTCAGACATACCCTGTCCTTGGTGCTGAACTTAGGTATTACATTATATTGCACCAGTGTAACACTTTACACAGCATGAAAAACCATATAAGAGGCAAAAGAGTTGCCAAAATCACTGCTTAAAGCTGATACAGGCCCGTCTATAGGAATTAAAATCATTCAGACGTAACCTGTCCTTGGTGCTGAACCTCCTTACAGTAGAATGTCAGACTACTCTTCATCAATCTAGATTTAACATTGATGGTCAGGTGAAGGTTAGACTTCAATTCATTAGGAACCTTTCCACTAGATTGTGATCACTGAGGGACCAATATTGGATTTTATGTGGCCATTGATTTTATATCTGGAATATGATGGAAGATACAATTGTATCATTTAAAGACAACAAAACACACAAAAGTGAAAAAAAAATTACAATGGTATGTCAGTGCTCCTAATCTATCTATATTTAACATTGACAGTCAGGTGAAGGTTACACTACAATTCATTAGGATCCTTTCCACTAGATTGTGATCATCGAGGGACCAATATCAGATTTGTATCACCCTTGATTTTATAGTAGAAATATGATGGGAGATGTTGAAGTATAATTTGAAGACAACAAAAATGAAAAAAAAAACTTTATACATGAAATTTGTTTAATAATCTGTCAAATATTTGCAAGGTTAGACTACAATTCATTAGGCCCTTTTGCACTGGATTCTGATCGCCGAGGGACCAATATCAGATTTGTACGACCATTTATTTTATAGCTGGGAATACGATGGAAGATGTTCAAGTATGATTCAAAGACAACAAAACACACAAAAATGAAAAAAAAAAGTTTGTCTATGAAATTCATTGAATGATCTGTCAAATATTGGCCAGGGTCAATTAGCAGTCACATGCAATACTAATAATGGAAATGGGGTAGCTTTATCAAAATATGCAATAATGTGTCCATAATATCACCAGGGTCCATAATATCGCCACCTTGAGAAACAGTGTGCTTAAAGATATTTTTACTGCAACATACATGTACTTTTGGTATGCACTCCTGCACACCTCAAATGTACATACCTAGGGTATGTTGCAGTAAAAATATCTTTAAGCACACTTTTCTAAAGGTGGCGATATTATGGACCCTGGTGATATTATGGACACAGATGTTACATGTATGTAGCAGTCATTATACAAGGTTTGTGATGAATTTGTTCCCTTAAAAATAACCAAGAAATATCTGCACAATTCAGGCTCCTACTTCAATTGCTGCTTTCCCAATTTAGCGAGACAATTTTCCTAGAAACTCGAGCTCCTATATATATATATGGCAACATAATAGATATACATTTGTATTTATGCATCGTCCCTTTTATTGTGATAAATTTCCCTCTTGAGGAATAACCATAAAGGACCGTACTTCAGTACCTCAGTATCTACATTTTGTACAATGTAAATTCCTTATGATTCCCCACTTTTACCTTCCTATAACAATTTTCCTAGAAAACCGCATCCCTGTACAATGGCCTAAAGATATGCAGGCATGTGTTGTACATTATATAAAGCTAGGTTTGTGTGATGCAGTTCTCAACAACATAGGGTATGCTTTCTCTAAATCTTTCTTGTGTTGGCATCAGACAATTTTCTTGGAAACTCCCAGCCCCATATACAAATAACCGGACATGCATCTATTTGTCCTACTGTGACTTACACTGAAGTATGGCACATGATTTATTAGTTACTTAAGGAATAATCTTAAGAATGCTGCTATTTCTAAGAAAGCTGCTAGGGGCTATATTTGGGCAAATATAGCACTATTTGGCTATAGCATTCGATTTCAAGCCTATAGATTGAAAGCTTTTATAACGCAACATCCATCGGTTGAAATAAAAGTACCCAACCTGCAATTTGAATGAAAGCTGCTAGATGGCCTACTTTATAGAAATATAAACTAACAGCATCTGGCCATTATGTAGAGCATTCAAGCCCATAGATAAAGCATTACTACTGTACATATATAACGTCACATCTTGAGGTACTAGTGTCTGTTATGTTCCATGAAAATGAAGCCAATTTTGAGGATGTAAAAATAACTGTTTTTTGAGATGGAAGGTTGCCTACTATGCACTCCATTCAAGATACAAATGTGAAGCTTCCATAATATGACATCCATCTGGTATCAGTATCTGTTATGTTCAATGAAAATGTAGTCAATTTTGAAGATGTAAAAACAACTGTTTTTGGTCTTTTGAGATGGAAAGATGTCTTCTATTTGGTCATTACTGCTGACTCCATTCAAGCCCATAGATAACCATGCACAATGTCATTCATCAGGTATTAGTATCTGTCATGTTCATAATCAGTGGCTGTGATGAGAAATGGGGGTCAGGATAACAGACTCAGAGGTAATTACGTGTCGGGCGCTATCGTCTGACGGATTTCCATGGAGACTGTTACCACGCGCTTGCCTCGAGGGGCTGCGGGCGTTCCGCTATCGAGGGAACAGCGTAGGCGTCAGGGCTTAGGGGAGAGATTAACCGACTGATGGGGGTTGGCAGTTTAGGGGAGAGATTCACCAGTCTGATGGAGGGTTGCCTGTTTACTGGTTATTTCTATGAGAGGGAATTTATCATGCACTTTGTTGGATGCCTGTTACATAATGTATGATTCTGCGAATTGTCATTTTTGACAGACAAACTTTGGCGTGTATAATTTAGGTATGGTAAGGGATGTCATTGAACTAAGCAAAATTTGCCTCTCAAACTGCAAGAAATAGCATTTCAGAGGGTTAAGCTTTCAAAATTTTTCTATGGGAGGAAGTTTATCACACACCTCATTGAATGCCTGTTATATGATCATTGATGATTCTTGGAACCGTATTCTTCAGTCTTGATCTGATTGGTTTATCTGGTAGTGATGTCAAAAGTAGTGACTACAAAATAAGTGATTCAGCATGAAGTAACTGTTTCTAAAATCAGATCTTGCTTGAGCAACAGTTACAGACTAAACTGTTTTTTGTCGTATCTTATTACCCGAATGTCTAACCTTCACCGATATTTGTCTGAGAGTAAAATGTACATGCGGTGCTACCATTTCGGTTTTCCTGCATATTTGTCTCTGACTAAACTGTGTCTGTCTGCCATTACAAAGCTGTTTAGCTGTGCTGAATTACGACTTACCCTAGAGGCAACCTGGTTCCTGGAAACGTCGGGAACAAATCATCGCAGAAACAGGACATTTGTGTCGGCCCTGTACTTGTAACCTCCACATAGACAATATATCAACATCTGTGCTGCTGCACTTAAGGTGCTGAAAGGACTTTTATTACTAAAACTAGAAAAAGTGCAGCCATTCTTATGTTTGCCGAAGGAAAACATATTGTTTTTGCTCTGTTTCTTCTTCTGTTCAAACAATGACCTCTGATCATGATCTGGTCAATGACCTGAACCAGACCATCTATCACCATGGTAACTGGTGTTGGGTTACATCATGTTGTAATTTTATATCAGGGATTTTATACTGAGGGATTTAAACTCCTGTCTGATGATATATATGAATGTGTTTGAGTAAGAATAACGGAGCAGACCATGTGCAAAGGTAAACATTATGCATTTGCTTTGGAAATATTACCTTTCTAGTTTCAGGTTTATCTGGTAGTGATGTCCAAACTTCATTTGAAGCAAAATACTTTTCTTGAAACAGACAACATTCATCATGCGCCTTCATGTTGGATGCCTGTTACATTATATGATACTATCATATAAACGTCCTGTACCACCATTGATAAGGTATGATTCTGGGAACTGTATTCTTTGCCAGTTTGGTTTATCTGGTAGTAATGTCAAAAGTTTGACGTGTTGAAGTAAGAACCTTTTGTAGCCCCCAGACAGGTAATATATCAACTTCCATGCTGCACTGATGCTGGAACAGGTTTTACAAAACGTATTACTGAAACTGGCAAAAATCCAACTTTTTTTCTAAAATATTCTATTCAAATGACAGTGTGTTCCCATAGTCTCTTTGTTTTTAAGATAGAAATTTCTTTTTCAGTCTGCATTTTGAATTTCCTTTGAAGTCTACAGTTTGATAAGGTGGGCCTGAAATACAGCAATAGAGTTACAGTTACAGTGATGTAAATGACAATAGAAATGTTAAAACTTCTCAGAAATTCTTTTTCAAGGTAATAAAATGTGGCATAATGTATAACTTCTTAAATTAAAACTTTTGTTAGGCCAAAAGAATATTTGAAAAATACACTTGAGAAGAAACTGAATTCATTGGTAGTTCTACCTGTGGCACAAAATCTAAGGACAAAAAGCCAGAAAAAAGAAACTGAAATATCTTTGGTGGTTTGACCTGTGCCACAAATCCTTGTAAAATTTTTAAAAAGTAGAAAAAGAAAACTGCTTGACAAGAAACTGAAATCTCTTTGGTTCTACCCGTCGTAGAAAAGCCGAGTAAATAAATAGCCCTGTCAGCTGCACTGAGCCGCTGCATTTATCACACAGATACACTCACACTCAAGCACTCTGGGTAATATACAACCCACTCTAGCACTGGGCTAACTCCAAGCAGATGTTCGGGGGGGGGTAAATTGTTCTTCTGTTTTTCTGATAGCAGATATTTTGAGAATGTTGTATCATGATAATCTTTTTTTCACAATATGTAATTGGACAGTAATTTGTACTTAGTAAAACCAAGG
This sequence comes from Branchiostoma belcheri, assembly GCF_001625305.1. NCBI lineage: Eukaryota > Metazoa > Chordata > Leptocardii > Amphioxiformes > Branchiostomatidae > Branchiostoma > Branchiostoma belcheri. Next base: position 532,890 of record NW_017804609.1, on the reverse strand, counting down.
CAAAAGTCAATTCTTTTTAATGATTGAAATCTACAATTTTTGTACATGGAATATAAGCTAATGTCTGCATGGAATTCACTTCGTTAAAAATAGTATCAGATTCCTATATATTTACTATCCAATTCAAAAAGCCTCTCATTTTGTTTTTCTCTTTAACCTATCTTCTTTTTGGCACAAAGTTTGTACTAGTGTAAAAAAGTTGTAGCGTAACAGTTGTAAGTTATGATTATCAGCCCTTAGATGATATACACAATGCCTCATCTGGTCTCTAAGCACACACCAACAAATTTACCTTGGACACTTGGAGGGTTTGTTTTCGTTTGTTTAGTCATGCACAAATGGTACTAAACACTTCCATGGTGTGTCCATCCACCTGTTTCATGCTAACGGTCACTAACTACAGATTACACATTCAACTTTTAGCCATCAAACATCGCCACAACCAAAGGCCACACCAATTTAATTTGTTGGTTCACGAATTTGCCCACTTCATTTTTTTCTGATTTGAAAAAAACAAAAAACACAAAACGTTTCTGATCAGCCTGTGAGTCAACTCCAAAATACTCACATTTTGGCTGCAACGGTTGAAGGAGGTCCCTTCTCTTCAGACTAGTTACAGTTTTTCCATCTATCAATGCAGTAGTTTGATTATAAGTTTGAAATTTACTGCCTGAATACCAGCTTGGTTGTTAACTTCATGGCTCCCATTGTAGCATTTGGGGCTATCATAGGATGCCTAGGCCTGTTTTTATTTTTTTTTCGCCCTGTTGCTTCAAATGTTTTCAGAAAAAATGTAAGAACCTACAAATCAAATTGGTGTACCCTACGCTGTGTATCACTCAATGGAGGGAGGGTGCCATGGCTTAGGTCAAGGTTGCCATAAGTTCCTACCCTAGTTCTAGAGGCCTTAACATGATCCTCTTTTTGAAAGCCAAAACACCAGGCAAAATTTCAACTCATGCGCTCAGTGTACAGGAAAAAGCAGGAAAACGAATACTTGAAACATTCAACAGTCCTTTGTTACACAGTCAAGTCGCTACTTGAAACTGTGGCAACATTATGTTACATTTACCAACCAGGGATTACAGCACACTGTAACTAAGCTGGTCTAATCTTTTGATACACGGTTCAAAACGTTGCGAACCGTATTAAAATTCCTACCTTATCACGAGGTAAACTCCCTCTTGAAACTTGTATGTCATCTTTGGAGGAACAGGAGCCCATTTCTACAGATCATCGAGACAGTTTCGGCGTGACGAACAATTTCTTTACCTGCAGTCGACTAGTTGTGACATATATCCTGACCAGCAGATGTAATTCGATACAAGGCACGAGAAATATAAACGTTGTTGCCTTGGAAACCGTATACAAAACACCGGGTGACGAAATGATATGAATGGATGGGCCCAGCTTGGTAAATAGGGCTGAAACATGGAACCTTACAGCCCATTCATACCCTGTGCGACATGACACATACCTAGTGTCAACGCTTTGATGTCCCAGTGGATACTTTTGAGGGCTAGCATAACAATTGTGCCGTAACACTTAACACTCTCTGAAGTATCTTTCATCCCCCTTCATGTATTTCCACGTACTGTTTCTGCTCTTGTTTGCCACACTTGGGTGTTGCCGGCACGTGGCGACAGTTGGTTATTATATTAGGACTGATTTCAACAGCTTGGCACACATATTAAGCTGTTATAGCACCACCAAAATACAAGACTTGGTAAGTGTTGTTTTAAACTGTGTAACAACAAAATGGATCCTTCAACAAAATCCACTCTACATACACTTCAGGTCAGGGAATAATAAAAAAAAATTAAATTTTCTCAAGGAATTTCTAATCATAATTCTACTGTCACCTTGTACAATACACAATCATGTTCTACTATACATAGAGCTTGTAGACTGACATACTTTTGAGGGCTAGCATAACAATTGTGCGTAACACTTAACACTCTCTGAAGGACCTTACATCCCCCTTCATGTATTTTACGTTCTGTTTCCGCTCTTATCAGCCATACTTACAAAAATTTAGGTGTTGCCGGCACGTGGCAGCAGGTGGTTATTATATTAGGACTGATTTCAACAGCTTCGCACACATAAGCCTTTTGAGTTATGCTATTGAAATACCATAACTCAAAATACGAGTGTTGTTTCAAAGTATGTACATGTAACAACAAAGTGGATTTTTCAACTCTACATAACTTATATCATACTCCAGGTCTGGGAATAAATAACAAAAATTAATCTCTCCCCTACACTTTCATATCACATACTCGTAAGTCTACTATCACCTTGTACAATATAGCTACTATACATAGAGCTTGTAGACTGACTTGTATTGTAGCCTATCTATAAAGTACAGTAAAAAAAAGTACGGGGAAAAAAATAACAAATCTAGTAAGTTGTCTAAACCAGTTCTAAGCTCTTTGGGGATTGGCAGTCTTTTCTTTATATTTCTGTTAATCAAAATTTGCTTACTTACAAAGCTCAGGTCTTACTAGTTAATCTTTTAATTAGAACGCCCATGCAGAAGTAGTGATACAGCGTCTTCCTGTAACAGTGGGGGGTTTATAGGCGCTACCAACTGACCCGGCCGAAGGGTCTAGACCTTTTCAGCCGAGTGGTTAGAGTGTCAGAGTTTGAAGCTGGTGTTTGGGAGGTCGTGGGTTCGAACCCCGGCCCGGGACCAGGGGTTTTTATCTGTTTCTACTGCTTGCCTCTGTTTCTTACATTACTACTCTTAGTAACCTTTCAGTGGATACAACAGTTAGTGGTTAACCTAACACGTTGTATGTTGTTTATTGTGTAAACAAAGACTGTTTCACAACCGACAAATTACAATCGCCCAGAAGTTGTGTGATCTCAGGTTACCTGTACACACTGTTGTGTTACCTGCTACAGTACTGTAGGTTTCATTCAAAGGGTTACAATTGCACAAGAGAATGATTGGCACTATTATAGAACTCTGTTCTGTATAGACGTTTGAATACCTAGTTACCCAAAGATTGTAGCAACATACAACAAACATTTAGACACCAGTAAAAGTGACCACCTCTACATATCATGTACTACCTGGCCAGCCATTGATATACAGTCAAACCTGAGTGAGTGACCACCTCTACATAAGGACCACCTGGCCATTGATATACAGTCAAACCTGAGTGAGTGACCACCTCTACATAAGGACCACCTGGCCATTGATATACAGTCAAACCTGTACTAGTGACCACCTCTACATAAGGACCACCTGGCCATTGATACACAGTTAAACCTGTACTAGTGACCACCTCTACATAAGGACCACCTGGCCATTGATATACAGTCAAACCTGTAGAAGTGACCACCTCTACATAAGGACCACCTGGCCATTGATACACAGTTAAACCTGTACTAGTGATGACCTGTACACAAGGACCACCTGGCCAATGTGACCACTTTTTGGTGTTCCCTTAAAACAATTTTTCCCATTGACACAAGCACTAAGAATCCTGTCTATAGTGACCACCTGTCCACATATACTATTACATAGACCAGAATTTATTGGTGCCCTGAGTGGTCTTCTTAGAGCTTTGGCCAAACCTATGAATAGCTTTGGCTGTATATATATTTCCAAAGTCAAAATTATTACTGAAGCATCTAAAACTTAACCAAACAGACTAACCTTCTCATTAGCTAGCTTGCCTTTCTTGAAACCACCACTGTCAGTCATGTTGGCTTGCTCATTCAGTGTCAACTTTAATATTTACCACTTCCGACCATCAAAAACTTTATTTGAGTCAAATAAAGACTTCATGTCGTGACTGATTAAAACGTAACATGAGATTTCAATATTCTGCAGAATAATTTCATTCATCATTAAGTATTCAAAAACTGATAAAATTTTCAAGCTCTTGATTGTAATCCCCTACAAACACTAGATCACACACCTTACCTCTCAATTACTTCAAGTATTTTCTTTGTAATATCCTAAGAGTTTTGTTCAACACCACCTGGTTGGTTCTTTTTTCTCCTGAGACAATTTGTAAGTGACAGGAAGACTTATTCTTGTAATAAATTCTTTAGACTCCAGACTGTACTTTCCTCAGGAGACATTGTTGGTGTTAAAAGGATTTTTGTTAGAACCTGTAATCTTGAAAAAGCTATTTCTAAATGACATCCTAAGACTGTTGATCAGCCCCACCTGGTCTGTAGTTTTTTTTGAGAAACTGGAATGACTAATTGCAACAATTGCAGAGCCTTTGTCTTAAGTTATCTTACATATACATGTACTTGGTCTGCAGATCCGTATAATAAGAGGACAGGCTTTGGTTGCTTTGTAATTAATATACATTGTAGAAGGCCTTAAAACTTACTTGATCGTGATGGTAGTAAGATGCTGGAATGTCTTATTGTCATAGGAACCACATATGAAGTATTTCTGAATTGTCTTAAGATGATGGAAGGTCTTGTTGCTATAGATCCCGCATCTGAAGTATCTTACCGGATTTTCTTCTGAATTTTTTTACCGATGTACATCACGGCTGTCCCAGGATTTGTTATTGTTGAGAACTAGTACCGGTATACCCTTAAAATAATCTCCAAGCAGATCATACGGTGGCCAGACAGTATCCATTGGCCAGAGGAGTGTCCATTAGCCACTGGTGGCCAATGGATACTGCCTGGCCAACTTGATACTGTCTTTTGCGGCCAAAGATCTGCTTGGAGATTATCGTCATCTTTACCTGGCCTGAACTGTCTTGGCTTGTCTGGGCTGGTTGAAGGACTTGTTGTTGTAGAACCTGAGAGACTTCAGACTTGTTACAAACTGTGCTTAACAGTAAACTGAAGTTCAGCACCAGGGACAGGCACCGTTCAGATGGTCCCAGGCTACAAGACACTAATTACAGTTGAGTGAACCACATTTACACTCGAGTGATGAGATTTTGGATACAAACTGTTTAAACAGCAAACCAAAGTTCAGCACAAAGGACAGACACTTTCAGTACAAATTGTTTAAACAGTCCAAGGCTGTGGGTTGTTAATTGTTACTTGACTTGTAACTTTGTGTCAATCCTACATTTGAGTGAACCAGTTTTACACTTAAGTGATGAGATTCGGGATACAAACTGTTTTAAAAGCAAACTAAAGAAGACTTACCTGGGGGTCTGCATGGGGGGGTCCCGACAATGCTCTACGCTAAATTGTGACAGCTCTCGATTACGCTTTACGATAAATTCCAAGTGGCTACAACGTATTACGTAGAATTTAAACAGCGAATACGCTCTATGCAAAATGCGCCTATTACGCTCTATGTTGAATTAGAGCGGTCCGTCTATGCTCTACGTAAAATTAAAACGGCCGATTACAATCTTTGGAAAAGGGAATGCGGGCCCCCTTACCTGGTCTGAACTATCCTGAGAACCTGGCCTGGGCTGGTTGAAGGACTTGTTGTTGTAGAACCTGTCCTCCTGCTGTGCTCCCCACTCTGAGGGGTCGATGCCTCCAACGTCACGCTGCTTCAGTAATGTGTCAAAATATGTAGCTACACGGGAGGAAACATTGATACTTAATCACAAAACAATAAACCAACTTATGATGTGTCGAAATATGTCGCTACACACGAGAGAACATTGTAACATGAAACATAACAATAAAGAAGCTTTTAGACACCAACTTATGATACACGTGTGTCAAAATACTTTGTCACAGGAGGGACACATTAGTTGTAGGCATCCTTTCATTGAAACATAAAAAAACACAAGCTTTTAGATGTTCTACCTAGTACAAATATAGTACTCGGTAAGAGAATATATTCTTACTTAGGAGTCTACATTCATGTATCATACAGAAGAACAAGGGGAGGTGGAAGAAACTTGCAGTTTCCTGTGTAGCAGGCAACTGATGATGATGACAATGAATAAGATGATGACAAAAGAAAACATGGTACCTGCGAACTCTGGGATGTTGTCAGGCTGGTTCCTGAGGACCTCCCTGGACAGACCCTCCAGCAGGTTCTGGAACCCCCGCGGCACACGGAGCTTCGTGTTCGAGAAAGGCACCGCCATCTTGTGCTACCTATGGGCCAATCAGTGCAAAATAACACACAGCATGAAGACACTCAGATTCACTACTGAAGTGCACACTGTATCTTGTGATATCTGGGACAATCAGGACAGGACATGGTGTTTAAATGACACACAGCATGGAGACACATAGTTACTATTGATGCAGAAATACATGTATGTCTCCATGCACACTGCAGGGTGTAATATCGTGGATAACACTGTATGTGTACTTATAAATGGTACAATGTACTATGGGATGAACACTTGGAGAAAGGCACCACCATCTTGTGCTACATGGGCAAGACAGGTCAGGAGACAGTGTTTAAACAACACACAGCATGAAGATACTACTGAACTACTGAAATATGTCTCTATCTACACTGCAGGATGTAATATTGTGTTGGAGAAAGACACCGCCATCTTGTGCTACCTGCAAGCCAATCAGGACAAAACACTCAGAGAACACACAGCATGATTATTTATTAGACACAATGGAGCTATTCTTGAAATATGTCTAGATCTCTGAGGCAAGGCGAAACAACAAGGATATTCCTGCTTTTGTAATTATTAACTGGTACCAATTGGGATGGACTCACGGCATTCATCATAAAATCATGTTCAGAGCACAAATGATGATTATTCTTTGTACCCATGTGTGTCAATCAACAGGTAACGTTAAGCGTAATTTGGTATAATGCAGCATCAATGTGGCAGCAGGTGGTTATATCACACACACTTGGCTACACTCATGACAAGTTGTTACATTTTAATGTCTTTACAGTCACGATGCTACAATCAACAAGTGAGTATAATTTGGTAAAATGTATCAGCTTAAAAGCTTGACAGGTGGTTTCAATAATGATATTTCACACACTTGGCTACACTTGCAAAACATATCAGCCAATAATGTTACAGTCAGATGGCTACAATCACCAGCCAGACTGTGACAGACATGACTAGGCATGTATACGTCCCACTGAGACTGTAACACTCGCTACATGTCCTGATTATGGATAATTAGCCACATGAGAAACCCTGCCTGACTGTCACCTGTGGGGAACTGTTTTAATTGACTCCACCGGGAGGTTACTGCATTTCAGCCTATACAAGTGAACAGTGGTAGGGCAGAATTTAAAATGTGACAATCATTTTTGTGACTTCCTTGGTAGTAGCTTGTAGATCTTAAGTCTAATGATGATTTAATTGATTTCTAGAGTGTAAGAGTCTACGCCTACGCCTACGCCTACACCAGCCTACGCCTAAAAACTTCCATCAGAGGCTTCAACGCCAACAAGATCATCTTCAACGCGGAAAGAAAACTTTTGTTCCTTTTTCGACTTCCAAAAAATTTGTCTTCACTTTATTTGCATATCAATAAACAGGTTGTGTATATATACCTGCTTTCCCCTCTGGTCTCTCAGTCACTGACGAAAGCTAGTGGATACTAGCTGAAACGTCTGACGTTTTCAAAATCATATCCAGTTGCTTGAGTAACTGTTTTTTGGCATATCGTATTACCTGGATGTCTAACCTTCATCGACGTATCTTGGATCATTACGGTAAGTTTTGCCTGAGCTCTGTGAGGGATCTGGAGAAGACCAGCAGGAAGATTGCAGATTTCCGGAATCATCTACGCTTCAGTCTACGCTGCCTCAAGGTAAGTATCACACCCACCAGCCTACGCCTAAAAACTTCCATCAGAGGCTTCAACGCCAACAAGATCATCTTCAACGCGGAAAGAAAACTTTTGTTCCTTTTTCGACTTCCAAAAAATTTGTCTTCACTTTATTTGCATATCAATAAACAGGTTGTGTATATATACCTGCTTTCCCCTCTGGTCTCTCAGTCACTGACGAAAGCTAGTGGATACTAGCTGAAACGTCTGACGTTTTCAAAATCATATCCAGTTGCTTGAGTAACTGTTTTTTGGCATGTAAGAGTCGAGGTAGCAAACCTACTAGTACTGACAGCTGTTCAATCTAATGTTAAATTTTTTTTTCACATGCAACAGAACACTTGTGCTCTCTAAAATAAAGGTTTGCTTAATACAAGTACATACTCAACTGTGACTGTGAATCAACTGTGAATCAGAATTGTGTTAGTAGGCATTGAGATATAGATAGTAAGAGTCAGGCTGTGTTCAATCATGTTCAGAAGTCAACACTTTCCTTTCACACGTACTGACGGTTTGTGCTCTTAAGAGGTTAGATATAGCAGCTGGGTATACTTCAGAATCTATTTCTTCTTCTGTTGACTGCTAGATCCAGATTGTAAGAGTCAGGCTATGTTAATGTTCTGTCTAATGTTCAGATGTCAACAGCTTCCTTTTACACATAGTGAAGGGTTGTGCTCTCTAAAGGATAGATATACCGCAGGGTACATAATATATACTTCTATTTCTTCATCTGTTGGCTGCCAGATTGTAAGAGTCAGGCTATGTTCAGTCTAATGTAGAGATGTCAACAGATTCTCTTCACACGTAGTGACGCTTGTACTCTCTAAAAGCTTTTCCAGTTTAATCTGCCACTGGGTCAGCAGACAAGGAACAGGCTCAATATTCCATTAACACAGACAGACTTAAGCCCAACAGACACCCAGGACTGTAATATCTAATCTCTCTAGTCATGGCATGAGGTCAGCTGCTCTGGGAGATTCACAGTATACAGAATGATGAATAAGTGAAGACATATGTAAAGCAATAGGTGCTATCTTATATCCCTACCTGATTGTAAAATACTAGTAGTACAGTACTCTCCAAGCAGAGGTTGATGGTGGAAGATCGTTTGCTTTTTATATATGGCCCTTTTTTGTTGCTACCACCACCACCTTGGGTGGGGAAATGGTTACAGACTGGCCAATTTGACACTGTCTTACCCCCACCAAAAGATCTGCTTGGAGATTAGTAGTACAGAACTACTTGTGCTAGCCTTTACCGTATTTTTGATGAAAGTTCTCTTTAATATTTTGCAATTTACATTGGTAGGGGTTCTCATTAAATTTTTTTTAGATCATAAACAATTCTTTCCTGATTTTGCATGTATTTTTCAGTTTTGTTGCTAGACATGTGTGCCACTTAATTATTTTGTACGGGTGTCATTATTTCTTTTTTTTAGAACATATTATGAAAATGAAAAGAATTGAAAAAGGATCAATGGAATTGTCTTATAAATCATTCAAGAAGAATGCAAAGCAATAGGTGGTAGCGTGCTATCTCTGTCTTATGTTACTTCGATTAAGTCTCACTATGTTCAGCCATTCGCAATTTATTTGATGCTTTATATTCTGAACAATATGTGCTTAATGCCTACTAGTCAGTTTGACTATCTATAAGTATAACAGTATATATTCTGGTCTGTTGCCAACTCAATTCATTATGAATTGCTGCACCTGGTTTAACTGCCTTCATCAATTGCCCATGAATAATTTAGTAAGGATGATCATGCACAACATGAGACTAACCCTACCAGTCTTAATATCTTATCCCAACATGATCCTATGTTAGATATTACTGTTTTAAGTCATCTTCCAAATGATTGTTTGGTTCAGAATTGCCTTAAAACACCTGATAAATAAGCTTGCTTACTGTGAAACATCCTTAAAATAAAGCATGAATTGTTTTATTTTTACACCCTTTGTAGGATCTTAAAACGTGCTCAAAGCTAGGTGTGGCTTTTAATACTCCAACACGGGACCTCCCATCTGAGAACTTGAGTAGGTCCCTAATCGTAGCTACATGTGTGGGTACTCATTTTCATATGCTTACACATCCTTAGAGCAGATTGTTTTCTTTGAACACCCTTAAGGTGTTCTTAATGTCCCATCTGAGAACTTGAAAATTAGGTCCCTACTTGAAGCTGGCTACTCATGTGCAGTAAGGGAATTGGTGCAAAGTGCCTGTCTTAATGGCACAAAATTTGGGGCCTGCTAAGGTGATCTTGTTGACAAAACAAATGTTTGAAGTGCCTGTTATGTGAAACATTGATCGTTATCAAATTGACACTGATTGACAGATGTCACAGGGCTACTTAAGCTAATTGTCAGACCCTTTTTAAAGGTTACAAAGCAGTAGTATAAGATGACATTACTTGTGGCACCACTACATTTATCATGTTGTCACATAGTAAGTCTAAAGTGTTTGGTTGCCAACAGATTGTTTAACACTAAATAAAGGTTTACCAAATCTTCCAAGCTATTTCAGTATGATTCAGAATACAGCTTATATGTTATTTAACATGGCAACAATAAATATCCCATTGACACCTGTTAACCGAAGAAGAAAAAATTAGGATAGGTTCAAAAATTCAAATAAAGTCTCAAAGATGTCAAGAGGTAACGTTAAACAGGTATGGGGTGGGGGAGGGGGAATAGTTTACATAAAATATTACCCACATGGCTTGTCTGAATTACAAACTAAAAAGACTTAAACTTAGACTAAGAAACCACAGTGAGTTCATGTTTTAGCTATGTTCTGTTCCTATATTATGCCTCTACTCGAGCCAACAATACAAAATGTCAAGACCGGGTCGTTCAAAAAAGCGTTAATTTCTTAACCTCTTGGCTCCGACTTCCTACAACGTGTCTGCTCAAATAAAGACAAAATGTTAAACGATACGACCCTTCTGATTGAATTTCATGTACCCCACAGCTGAAACAATCGTGTTACTTACCCTGACAAGCGGACTGGAGGATTCTGTGTCGAGAACTCGGCGTTTAAAACAAGGGAAAACAATGTCGGAAGCAAGTTGATATGCTCTACACCCGTAACTAAGGAGGTTATTGACATAAACTAAGGCGAGACCATTGCCGTAGGAGAGGTGGTGACAACAGTCTTTCAAGAAATAATGTCAAAACATAACATTAAGATCAATATTTTGATAAAAAAAACAAGAGAATAATTACGATTTATCTTTAAAGATAAAAATGCTATTTCTGTATGATATGGAGATATTTGAGTATGTGCAAAAAATAACCAAAGTAACCACCCGTTTTCAAAATGATATCTTCCAGTGCAATTAGGTCGCATCTAAACGCAATGTAAGACTAAAATTTTCTTCGGCTTCAATATCCACAATCATCGACTTTGAAGTATTTAAAAATACGAAATAGTATATGTATCGCTTCATGAATCCATAAATGTTAATGATATTTTTATCCTTCTTCTACAGTATTTTTTAACCCAGGATTGGTTTGTTTGTATGCGCTCTGTATTTACAAATATTGCCAACCGAGCCAAACGTCCAAAACTAATTATTAAGACGACAACAGTGATACGAATCGGATCAATAAAGATAAAAACATGTTCCTACAACTATTGAGTCCATGTTTGCTTCATTTTGAAAGCGAATTTCAAGATAAAAAGTTAGATTTGTTGTTGTTCTTGTTCAATCCGCCAGGTGTCGCTGCCGCACGCCCTGTAACCTGACCCCGCGTGTTGACCTCCTTAGTCTGCGCGGGAAAATGGCTGACTACGTAAAGGTTGGTGCGCTCACAAATATGCCCTGTTTTCGCGCCTTTCGGGCGAATCCCTGCCTGCCAACCAAATTTACAGATGTGGGAACATCTTCTGATTACATCAATGTCTTGATTGGGTCTAAATTAGTCCGGAATTTAGTTAAAAACGGCGGGAAATGCGTTGTCACGTGAGTGTCCCATATCCGCATATGAACACTGTAGAACGCCCTTAATTAGCACAGCTCGCTAATTAACGCAATTACGGAAGATCTTATGGCTCGTAGACACATTTTGAGGACGTTCTGTAACGTTCAACCTGGATTGGAGTTTTCTTTGGGTTGATACCGCCTTAAAAATATGTTTATTCGCTACCGAATTGCAACATTATGTGAAGCAACATGTGCGTGACGTATCATGATCATAATATAAATCATGGGTGGTTTTGTAAATAATCATGTGACGTCATCACACAAACAAAACAAAAACAAGAAAAAACACATACCTGTTCAGCCACTGAAGGTAAAATTGTTGGTGAAATTTTACACATGTAAAAATCCTCAAATTATAATATCTAGGCCATGTGGTCTCCCCATGTGTCAGCAGTTCCTGTGTCTCACACCAGAGTTTGTGTTGATGGCAATGACACATGTGGTGTTGATCAGTTACTGTAAAATTCATTTATTTTCACGCAGATTTAATTCTAGAGGGCCTGCATGGGTGGTAGTGATATTTACGAATTATACAAAATTTTTGCCGCCAATTTTATTACGAATTACGTTAATGTTTCAGAGCTGATTAAGACTTTACGCTTTGCAGGTAATGTACTATTAGGAATTATGTTGATTTTTTGGGAGGCTGCCTACGGATTACGAAGACTAAAAAGGCCTGATTACGCCTTATAAAAAAGGGCATGCAGGCCCCCATTCTAGGTTGAAGTGGAAACAAGGTTCTAACGTAGTGTTTTAATTTAATTTTGCTGTGGAAAAAAATAATTTGGCACAAAAATACATTTGTGGGGGAAAGTCATGGGTTTAAATGAAGAAAATGAAACCACTGCAATTATTCTAAGATTTGCAGTAGTGGAACCAGTGTATAACTGCATGCGAAAGGGTGTCGGTAATCTCGATGCATTAAGACAAATCAGTGTAGCACAATTTTCTGTGCAATAGATTTGGAAAGACAAACTGTTATTGGCATGATGCATATAGTTTATTTGTGGCAGCGCTTGCAGCCTAACAAATAACATAGGACAATCTTGGTGGTTCAATTAAGGTAAAAAAATCCCATAGTGCGCTGTTATAGCCTACGTAGCAGGCTTATAGAACTGGGATTTTGGTGGTCTTCGGCTGTTTTCTGATTAGCCCACGGGGGTAATTCAACCAGGCCAGCTATGTTGTCTATACGCAATCAGAAAATAGCACATAAAAGCTCCCAAAGACACTGAAGACTCCCCAAACCCCCAGTTTTTGGCATGCTATGGAGGCTGGCTGTTACAGGTTGCTGATTGCATCAGGTGACAATGCCACACTGATTACCACTTATCCCCTAATGCACAAGTCAGCGCTAATGCAGGTTACATTACCAGACTGAGTGTGTTAGCGGCACCTGGGTCATGTGAAATGTGTTCTCAGAACTAGCAGCAATTTATTATTGATGACACAATGTCAGGTTTTTCCTGATAGCATTCCAAAAATCCTTAAATGTTCTTTCAGGGGAAACACCTGCACAATCCTGATCTTCCTATTGTATAATGTTAATCCCTGGCTTCTGGTCATGTTTTCTGATAGCATTCCAAAAAAACTGTTTGATCTTTTTATGAGGGGGAATGTAAGTTTCTGTTCTTCATATAATGTATAAGCTATAGGATGGTTGTACTACTACACATTTAACATCTTTACATACATGAACCTACAAAAATATTTTGGTGCACTGGTGCGCCTACAGAAAAGAATTGGGTGCACAGTTCCAAATTTGGGTGCACTAAGGTGCACATGCATCCGGTATTTCCAGCCCTGACATGTATATGCAAAATTGAATTTTCCATGGTAGTTACAGGTTTAATTTTAGGTACATTGTTAAGGTCACACCTGTTATCATTGCAAAATATGTAGAGCAGCTGTTTATGGGGTTTACAGGAATTCCTCTTCCTGTAGCATGAATTTACATGTTAATAGTCGATTCACATTTACTAAGTTGGTTGACATTACAAGTTTACTTTAGAATTTATTTGTTTCGAATGTAAAGGTTTGGTTTGTCACATTTTATTTCTCAGTCAAACTTCAGGATGCCATGTTACATATGTATATTAACCCCAAAATTATATTGAATTGGTACAGTCTACCACTAAAAAATGACAACATCCAGCTGTAGGAAAACCCCCATATTGACCCTTCTAGTAATACCATTCCACCTTGAATGTGAAAACAGTACAGGAGGCTCCACTGTAGCTGTGATATGTCAGAACTTCAGTATCACAGGGTTTGTGTGTGCTCTACGCTGGCTGTTTACTCACTGTCTTGTTTGTGTTGTCTTGTTTACGTAGCCACAACTGGGCACGGAATAGTTTATTTGCTGCCAGTTGCTAGATCGTAGTAGATTCCAGAACGTGTACAAGTAACTATACAAGGTGAGAGACAATACTGGTTGTGTATAAGAAAACCACAATATCCTAATATAGATATTCTACCAACCTGATGAATTAATTTTTGTTTGTTTGTTTGTTTGTGTACAGATAGCGGATGATGAGAAGGGGTTTGACCTCTCCATGTTCTGTGTCCCCAAACACTACGAGGACGACCTTGAGCGGGTCTACATTCCGCACGGACTCATCATGGACAGGTGAGGTCATGGGTTAGAGGTGAAAGGTCATACCAGACATGTGACTTCAAATTTGCTATCCCTCACATATTTCTGGTGTCTCTCCAATATTACTACCAGTAGTTGTAATATGTTCTAGTTGTATTGAAGAACAAGTGCAAATGTTGTATACGTACCCAAGTCATTTTACAATTGTCCATATTGATGGATGCATTAAAAGTTGGTTTGCTTTGGTTTCCTCTAATGTCCACGATCATGATAATAATCATTCTGGCATACTCATTTTCACCTGTGAAGTGAGGAAAGCCGTGTACAGTAAGTGCCTTTCCCAAAGGCACAAGGTTGGTGACATGGCAGGATTCCCGGGACCTCCTGGTTCTGAGACGAATGCTCTGCCGTTGCACCAATACAACCCCACAAGTTTACAATCATCAAGCTTGATAATTATTTAAAACGAATGAAATCAAACATTCCTTCACTTCTGTCTCCCCAGAAAAGAGAGACTTGCGCGGGACCTTGTGAATGACTTTGGTTACGAGGAACCGATCGTTGCCCTGTGTGTGCTGAAGGGAGGATACCGGTTCTTCTTAATGCTAAATCTGAGTCTTAACTCTTAAGTGTTCTTAAATTATATCCACAGAACAGAGAGACTTGCGCGGAACATTGTGAATGACTTTGGATACGAGGAGCCGATCGTTGCTCTGTGCGTGTTGAAGGGCGGATACCGGTTCTTCTTAACGATAATCTGTGTCTTACATGTAACTCTTAAGTGATTGATTGAAGTGTTCTCAAATTGTCTCCACAGAACAGAGAGACTTGCGCGGAACATCGTGAATGACTTTGGTTACGAGGAGCCGATCGTAGCGTTATGCGTGCTGAAGGGTGGATACCGGTTCTTCGGAGACCTGCTAAACTACATCTCGGCTCTGAACCGCAACACGGACCGGTCCTTCCAGATGTCTGTCGACTTCATCCGGCTCAAGAGCTACCAGGTGGGACAGGTAACACGAGGTGTTCGGATTAGACCTCCTCACCTGTGGCCTGGGACTGTGGTTGACTTTCTCATACTCTAAATCTCTCTAGCCTGACAACATCATACTTCTACTAACCCTAACAGTGAAAATGTGTAACACAGAGACCTGTAGGTACTGCAGGGTGTTCAGATTAAACCTCCTCACCTGTGTGCTGATACTGTGGTGTACTTTCCTTATACCCACCCTTTCCCTAGTTATGAAAGTGTAACACAGAGTAGTGGAACAGGTAAAGACAGGCACAGGTACAGGTGGGACAGGTAACGCCAGGTGTTCGGATTAAATCTCCTCACCTGTGGCCTGGTACTGGGGTTTATTTTCTTTTCTTATAATCTCTAGTCTGACTACAATTCATGTTTCTAGCGATCTTTCCATTGGACATGAAAGTGTAACATGGTAGTGTAGGACAGGTACATGTACAGGGGGCACAGGTAATGCCTGTGGACTGGAACTTATTTTCTCATACTAATGGTTGTCACATTCAATCCATCTAACTGGGTATCACTTGTGTGTGTGTGTGTGTTTTCACAGTTTATTTATCTATCTAATAGTATTTAATCTTAAAAATGTTTGGGTAGCCCCTTTTATTCTCATTTCTGTTTCATTCAATATATACACTGTATTTGTTTTATTCTTCCTTTTTTTCTGCAAATATTTGTCTGACACACTAACTATAGGTAAGACTGAAGGAAACAAGGTGAAGCAACAAAACACTACACTGTACATGACATACTGCTGCAAAACAACTGGAACAAACAACAATTTACAAAAGTTGACTGTTTCTCGTTCCTGTATTTTATCTGCACGTTTTTAGAATGACCAGGCGACAGGAAAGATTCAGGTGATCGGAGGAGACAACCTGGAGAACCTGAGAGGAAAGGTGAGGAGCAAGCTGTTATTAATTTTTGATTTTATTGATAATTCTTTTTACGAGTTTGATCCATGCAAGGCCACTTCTGGGCACCACTTCCAGAAGACCACTTCTGGGCACTGAGTTAAGTTGGTGGGAGGTATTGGTGACTAGGCTAGGAGATGGTGGATTAGTGAATATTGGTTTTGAAGGCTTATGAGTTGTATTCGGGAGGGAAACACTTGTCAGAGAGAGATTTACAGAATTTTGTAGTCTGCAGAAAGAAGATGTTTCTGTAGTAGGACTTAGAGACTGCTATAATTCTACTTTCTTTATATTGCTGAACAGTTTGATAGACTAGTGTCAGGTGTGGATGGGAGGTTGACATCATGTGTTTTTTACTCACCGAGTATTTTTCTTTTGTTTTTCAGAATGTCATGATTGTAGAGGTAAGTGGCCGGTGTTTTTCCCCCCATCTTGTCAGAGTTCCCTTTCATTTTAAATGTCTGTATTACTTAGAAAATTCAGAGAGTGAAAACTTTTTTTTGACAATGAAAAATTATCCATATCTGAAGATGGTTGTTTTTGCTGACAGATTTGTCTTTTACCAACAGGATATCATAGACACAGGGAAGACCATGTTAAAACTGCTGGACCTGGTGAAAGACTACAACCCCAAGAAAGTCAGGGTCGTCAGGTTGGTGTTAAGATCACAGCTCATCTGTAGAGCAGAATTTAAGTTTGAATTTTTGATCAAGCAAAAGACTGGCTGGGACACTCCAAGTTATCAGTCCCTTTGAAATTCAAATTTAAATCAGATTAAACTGGTCCTGAAAAAAACCAACTCACTGGTAGAATTTTTAGTTGATGTGAAACTTACCAATTTTCTCTCCCCTTGCTTTTCCAGCTTGTTAGTGAAGAGAACACCCCACAGTGTAGGGTACAGACCTGACTGTAAGTATGGTACAAAATGTATCTAGAACTATCACATATATAATGTATGGGTCCTTATTCTTTGCATGTTGATTAATGCATTTGTCTATAAGTGATCTGTATCTGTATCTGTATAGCCGGTATAACCGCCTTTCGGCGTAACACACCAGCTAAGTGATGCAGCTTATTTGTGGCTCAAAGTATTTATAGAAAAGATAGATTACCAACATGTAACACTGTTACATTAAATCTGCTTCAACTCTGGAAATGCACTGGCCATTTGAAATCTTTATAAAGTATACCGGTAATAATAAAAAAAATTAATATGAAACTTTTAGGTACATCTATATAGATATAAGCATGCTGTTGACAAAAAACATATGAAACTTAATTAATTGCATGTTGATCGATGTATTTGTCTATAAGAGATGCAGCTTATTTGTGGCTCAGAGTATTTATAGAAAGGATAGATTACCGGTACCAAGATTGATCTGTAACACCAATTATTAGCCGCCTCAAGTCCGGCCATTCAGAATCTTTATCAAGTCTCGTAACAGAAATAAATACATTGCAAGTCTAGTATATAGAGAGAGGCATGATCTTGGTAATAATATATGAGACTCAACTGAATATCCATTACCCAGTTGAAATGTGGGTCTCCCAACATGGTGCCCTTGAGATTCAGAACTCTCCATTCTGGCTACCCCAAGGTTTTCAGATTACTGTAAGTCTACAAATTTCCGCGGTATATTTAGATTCGCGGCATTCGCGGGGACCTCTGTACCGCGAATCTATTTCCCCGCGAATATGTTTTGCGTAAGTGCGCCCCCCTCCCCACCTGCATTAACGACGGTAAGCGAAACACAAACACACGCAACAAACACAAATCACTGCAAATCAACTTTATTCTTAGCAAATGTACGTGTGTTGAGTACCAAATTTTTTAAAAGTTATACTGATGTCAAAAAATTATAATATTATGAGACACCGAATCGCGATACTGCGGCACTGGCCGTGTCAAACGTGCACCGCCGGACAAAAATCTGTGTGTGCAGAGCGCCAGCCATGCGCGCCCGGGCGCTTCAAAATTGCGGGCACATCGGGCATATCTACAAATATTTTGATTAGAAATATAACTGCTGATATCTGGGAAATGTTAGTTGATTCTCTTTTGCGCCCTGCTTTGCTGGCGTTTTTTTTTTTTTTTG